>NC_056736.1:637700694-637953396 GCF_019279795.1 Protopterus annectens | reverse complement strand
GAAGAAAATAATAAAGCCATTGGGGGAATTGGCCTTTTTAAAGGGGGCGCGGGAAGTAAGTCCTATCTACTGTGCCAGAAACCAGGATCAGCCAGTCGTCCAGGTAAGGATAGATTTGAATGCCTTGAAGCCTGAAGTAAGCTATCACTGGAGCCAGAACCTTTGTGAATACTCTGGGCGCAGTAGATAAGCCAAAGGGCAATGCAGAGAACTGATAATGAAAATCTCCAGTTCGAAACCGCTGATACTTTCTGCAACTTAGCCTTATAGGCGCATGAAGGTAAGCTTCCTTGAGATCCAAAGTTACCATCCAGTGATCCTTGCCCAGCAGAGGTAACAGTTGCTGTAACGTCAACATCTTGAACTTGGGAATGTCCAGATAAGTGTTGAGGATAGATAAATCCAAAATTGGTCTCCACGTGTTCCCCTTCTTTGGTACTAGGAACAGGCGAGAATAAAACCAAGCCCCTTTCTAATACAGGGACTGGCTGAATGGCCCCTATCTGGAGTAACTGAGAAACTTGCTTGTGAGCCTCTTTTCTTTGTGGAGGAGGAACATCTGGCATGCCTTTGAAAGGGGCATTGTGTGGAAATAAAATCTGTAACCGTGATGAATGATATCCAGCACCCATCTGTCTTGAGTGATTAAATCCCAATTTTCTTTGAAAAGAGACAATCTTCCTCCCAAAGGAGCTGCCAGACGAGAGTCCACTGGCAGCTGAAAAGGCAGGTCATTGGTTCTACTTACGAAAGGACTGACCCCTGCCCTCACCAGAAGTCTGAGCAGGTGAACTGTCTGATCTAGGCCTAAATGAACCTTGAGCCCTGCCCCTACCACGTCTAGACCTACCCCTAGACTGGGAACCATAAGCAGGATATGTCCACCCCTTAGCAGACCAATTTCTACTAAACTTCGGAGGCTGCACCTGCAAAAAATCTTTAACAGTCTGCATAGACTTAGCTTTGTCCTCCATTTTCTTTAAAACTGCTTCCACAGGCGGTCCAAACAACACATCAGACTGTAAAGGAGCATCCAAAATCCTAGTCTTAACATGCTCAGCTAAATTCTGATCCTTCAACCAGGCATGTCTGCGAAGAACAGAACTAGTAGCAGCCACCCTCGAGGAGGCCTGAACAGCATCAAAACCACACTGCAAAGAATGCTTACCCACTTGTTCAGACACATGAACCAAATCCAGCAATTCTTTACACTCAATACCTTCCGCCAAAGCATCCACTTTAGATTTCAATTGTGAAAGGAGATAATTCTGATATTTCAGCATATGAAACTGACAATTCAACCCTCATGGCTAGAGTGGAAGAAGTGTATACTTTCTTACCCCACCTATCCAAAGCCCTTGCCTCTTTATCAGAGGGTACAGGATTTTTAACCACAGAAGCTTTAACACCTTTAGGCCCCTGAGAAACAGTTTCTGGGTCCGCCCTGGGACTCTTAAACAAATACTTATGAGCTTGGGCACCCTATAATACCTATCAGGCTTAACAGGAGCAGGAGGCAAGGAGTCAGGGTTCAGAGAAGCCTCTGCAAAACATCCTCCACCACATTCAACACAGGAGGAATAGCTAAGGGCCTATGCTGAGGCAAAACAAGAATTCCCTAAGCCTTTTCTGGAGTCAGAGTAATCTTGGCCTTCCCATTTAAAGTGCTCCCTCATGGAGTGAAGAGTCTCTGAAAATGAAAAATCCTCAGGAGGAGAAGCTGAAGGAGTGGAATCATCCACATCAGAATCAGAATAAGTAGGAAACTCTTGCAAGTCTTCCACAGAAGACTCTGAAGCCTGTGAACACTGTTCAAAACTATCAAACTCCTGTTCCACCCTAGGCCTCTTATCAGGTGGGGGCATAGAACCTCTAATCAGAGTAATCAAATCTTCTGCCATTTTAAGCATATGTTTCTTAGGCACAGAGCCCGAAATGCTAGGAGAAGCCCCCACAGAAGCTGAACTTGGCCTACCTCTAAAAGAAGCTTTGGCAACAGATGGAGGCCCTAACTACCTTGGGAAGAGAGGGAAGAACAGTTACCTGAGAAGCCCCCTCAGCCTGGCCTACCTCCTGAGAGGGCACATCCTGTAACAGTAAAGTATCTGCCTGAGACTCCATAGAAACACCTGGCAAAACCACTGGCTCCCCTGAGCCTTCTAAAGGACCGACGTCGGTACTGCGGTTCCTCACCCCTAGGCTTCACTGTTTTGTCCTTGCGCTTCTTGGATGAAGCAGGCCGGAGCATCGACGGCATATTGTAATTACAACGCTTCCCAAACACTAACCTAGCACAATCAAGCCTCCTCTTAATAGTGCGCTTGTTAAATCTAGCACAAGAGCGGCAACCAACAACGTCGTGCTCAGGCCCTAAACAAGGTATACACAATGTATGATAATCCCTATGCGGTATCTGCTTCCCACAAGAAATACAGTTATTCACTTTTTCTGACATCCGGTTAAATACTGAGGCAAGAAAACCAAAATGTTCCCAACGGGTTACTTAGCCAACTCTGTTTCGGTCTGAAACTCCGGTTTCGGAAAATCTCAGAACGCCAACCTGCACTCGCAAAATTGCTTCTGCATCGGACCATGCGGCAAAAAAGACTGAGGAAATGACGTCGGTCATGCGCATTAGTACCCTGACGTACTGACGTCAGTCTAAGGCGCCATGACCGACGTCAGCCTTATACTCTGGTATTCGGGCCGACTGGGACGCGGACTATACCCAATAGTCAGGACTGCAGCAAGGGAAGACGAAGAACATCTAAATTGTGCACTGTTCTATTAAATGCATTACAATATTAAGGCTGCTAGGGAGGCTACTATCTCTAATTCACTTCCCACAGTTTCAAACATTATTTTCACTGAATTGCTTGCCATTGTACCTATAAATTTTGTATTTCCCTCAGCAAAGAATGCTCAGAACTCTGAAAGTTAATTGCTTGCCCATGAGGACAGCTTGTCTCCATGTAAAAGTAATCAGCAATGGAAAAAATACAGCTTACAGTTTTGCAGATACATGAAGGAATCTATAAATTTTACTCAGAATATACAGATCTGTTCAATGCTACAGACTTGTCTCCAACTGAGAGCATTTGCTAATGGGAAAAAAAAAACAGTATCTTTGCAGATGTAACATACTTAGTACTCTTCATGGTTTTCATCATTTGGTCTTATTTTTCAAGCCCAGTTGCTTATAAAAAACTGTTTATGGCTTAAGCCAAGGACACCTAGACAGCCACCCTTGTAAATAGAAGAAAAATTACCTTAGTTATACATATAATATAATCAGTACTACACTCCACCCCTCACCCCAGCAGCCCATTTCTTCTTTCTTTCTTAAGTTCACCCCCACCCAATTTGTGACAGCATTGTGAGTCTGTGTCATGTTTCCTTGCCACCATTCTTTCCGGAGAATGGTAAATGCCTAATTTCTTTTTTATTCCTTCTTACTTCAGAATAAGAATGGTCCCGCCTTGTTTGTTCAGATACCAGACCACTGACATGTTGTCTGCCTGTATTGCAATTGTCCCTAGTGGAAGAGAGTCCTGAAAGTATTGTAATGCTAGTAATGCTCTCATCTCCAGGACAGTGATATGCAGATGTGATTCTTGATCTGTCCATGTGCCTTGGGCAGTCTTTTCCTGAAAAAGCCCCCCCCCAAATCAGGCTATCAGGGAAGCATCCGTGGTCACAGTGGCAACTGGAGGGGGAAGCAGGAAAGGACATCCTATTGTGACATGAAAAGACGTCAACCACCACTGAAGATCCTTCTTGCAGGAATTTATCAGGATCATGTGACTCATTGGAAG
Source organism: Protopterus annectens (assembly GCF_019279795.1). Taxonomy (NCBI): domain Eukaryota; kingdom Metazoa; phylum Chordata; order Ceratodontiformes; family Protopteridae; genus Protopterus; species Protopterus annectens. The sequence goes on along the minus strand of NC_056736.1, from coordinate 637,949,581 downwards.
TTCTTGGTACGACCATTGTGTGAGTAGAAGCCATTGAAGGATTCTCATATGCATTCTTGCTAACGGGATTGCTAGAATAGCTGCCGCCATCAATCCTAGAGCTTTCAATACCTCTGCTGCTGGTGCTCTGTTCTTTGATATTAGGGACATGATGTGTTGGCGAAGAATAGAGATTCTTTCTGGCGGAAGGTGGAGAGTGGTGGTTGACGTGTCTAGTTCTGTTCCTATAAAAACGATATGCTGCGGTGGCAACAAGGCAGATTTTTCGAAGTTGACTGTAATGCCTAGCTGATCGCAGAGTGTCAGAGAAGCCTCTCTTGCTTGAAGAAGTTGATGCCTGGTGGTGGAGGTAAGAAGCCAGTCGTCTAGATACAGAAACACCTGGAATCCTAGACGCCTCAGGTGAGCCGTGACTACTGCCATGTACTTGGTGAACACTCTGGGAGCTGTAGTGAGACCAAAGGGCAGAGCTCGGAATTGATAATGATTGACTCCCAGCTGGAAATGCAGGTGATCTCTGGATGGTTTGGCCATCTTTATATGGTAGTACGCATCCTTGAGATTGATTGAGCACATCCAATTGTCCTTCCCCAAGAACGGGAGTATGGACTGTAGCGTGACTATTCGGAAAGTACAGTTTTGTACCTACCATAAATGTAGATGTTCGAAGATCCACATTGCTGCAGTCCTTACACTTGGGTAGTCCGCTGTCCTCGGTCGGCCCGAATATCAAAGTATAAGGCTGACGTCGGTCAAGGCGCATTTGACTGACATCAGGACGTCAGGGTACAAATGCGCATGACCGACGTCATATCCTCAGTCTTTTCTTGCCCCAGATGTCAGAAGACCCTAAAAATAAAGGTCAAAAACCAAAAGACAGCAAACCAACCCCCAACCTTCCTAGCACCAAACATATGTACAATATATACACTAAGCAATATACACCCAATTGACCACCCAACCCACACAACCGCCTCCAACAACAGAGGGGAAGGAGGGAGGGTAAATTGGACTGCAGCAATGTGGATCTTCGAACATCTACATTTATGGTAGGTACAAAACTGTACTATGTTCTTCATCTCACATTGCTGCAGTCCTTACACTTGGGTAGAATCCCAAAGCAGAGGAAAGGGAGGATGGCCAAATTATAAGGAAGCAGGAGCTGCCAAAATGCCCTGCAAAACAGCAGTGGCAAAACCAGCCCTGGATTTAGAGTAAAGTGGTAGGTGATAATGCCTGGAAAAGGTATGCACTGAACTCCAAGTAGCTGCCTCCAAAATATCCTTAGTTGCCACCCCTCTTAAAAAAGCTGTTGAAGTGGCAGTAGCCCTGGTGGAATGAGGCCTAATCCCAGCTGGAACTTCCTTGCCATGATAGGAATAACAGAAAGCAATGCAAAACCCAATCCACTTAGAAATAGTTTGTTTTGACACAGGCTTGCCCTGAGAACTCAAAGCAAAAGAAACAAATAAAGTACAGTTTTGTACCTACCATAAATGTAGATGTTCGAGGATCCCATTGCTGCAGTCCTTACTATTGGGTATAGTCCGCATCCAGTCGGCCCGAATACCAGAGTATAAGGCTGACGTCGGTCAGGGCACATTAGACTGACGTCAGTACGTCAGGGTACTAATGCGCATGACCGACGCCATATCCTCAGTCTTTTCTTGCCCCAGATGTCAGAAGACCCTAAAAAGACAAGGCCCAAAATACCTGCACCAAAAATATGTACAATATACACAAGAATATATACAAAAATACAAGCATGAAACCTCACCTACACAACCACCCCTAAACACAGAGGGGAAACAGGGAGGGTAAATTGGACTGCAGCAATGGGATCCTCGAACATCTACATTTATGGTAGGTACAAAACTGTACTATGTTCTTCGTTCCCCATTGCTGCAGTCCTTACTATTGGGTAGAATCCCAAAGCAGAGGTAAGGGAGGCTGGCAAATCATAAAGAAGCAGGAGCTGACAACATGCCTTGCAAAACAGCTGTGGCAAAACCAGCCCTAGACTTAGAGTAGATGGGAAGGTGATAATGCTTAGAGAAAGTATGCACTGAACTCCAAGTAGCTGCTTCCAAAATATCCTTAGTTGCCACCCCTTAGAAATGCTGTTGAAGTGGCAGTAGCCCTAGTGGAATGAGGCCTAATCCCAGCTGGAATCTCCTTGCCATGATGGGAATAACAAAATGCAATGCAAAAGCCAATCCACCTAGAAATAGTTTGTTTTGACACAGGCTTGCCCTGTGAACTCAAAGCAAAAGAAACAAACAACTGCTGAGACTGCCTGAAATCCTTAGTCCTGCTTAAATAATAACGCAATTGCCTGTGTACATCTAAAGTGTGCAAAATCTTTTCCCCTTTATTTTGGGGGTCTGCATAAAAGTAGGCAAATGAATAGTTTGGTTTAAAGCCACACTAGAAACCACCTTAGGCATAAAGGAAGGATTAGTACGTAATGATACCCTATCCTTATGGAAAATCAAAAATGGCTCTACTGCCATAAGGGCCTGCAACTCAGACACCCTTCTTGCAGAAGTAATAGCCAACAGAAAAGCAGTCTTCCATGACAAGTATTTCAATTCAGCAGTAGCCGAGGCTCAAAAGGTTGTAGAGTAAGTTTTTCCAACACAAAATTGAGATCCCAAGCAGGAGTAGCAGGTGTACGGTCGAGTCTTATATTCTTTGCCCCTCTAAGAAACTGCTTGAACAAAGGATGTGAAAACAATGGTGGGTCACAATCATAGTGAGCTGAAATTGCTGCAGCATGAATCTTAATGGAAGAGAAGGACAAACCTTTGTCCAATAACTCAGTAAGATATTGAAGAGCCACACTCAAATTAGGCTGAGAAACCTGCAAATTCTTTGCTGTACTCCAAAATAAAAATCTCTTCCATTTTTCTGCGTACACTTTCCTTGTACTAGGTCTTCTAGCTTCCATAATCACATTTAAAACTTGTTGAGGAAGTTGGGACCTGCTGTGTTTCAACACAGAATATGCCAGGCTGTTAGATGAAGAGAATGAAGCTTGACATTGAGCAGATGACCATCCTTCTGGGATAACAGATGAGGAATCAGAGGTAAAGGCCATGGAGGCTTCCTTACCAGACTCCGTAGTAGTGGGTACCAGTGTTGCCGAGGCCAATCTGGAGCTATCAAAATCATCCTTGGCCTGTCTTGTCTGACCTTTAATAGTACCTTTGGAAGAAGAGGCAGAGGAGGAAAGGCATACACATGAAGGTTTTTCCAACTGAAAGACAGAGCATCCACTTTCCAAGCTGTGTGATGAAACCCCTTTGTGCAATACTGTGGCAGCTGGTGGTTTAGTGGAGAAGCGAACAGATCTATGTCTGGAGTTCCCCATGACACTGTCAATTTTGAAATACATGAAGATCCAGTTTCCACTCGTGGGGATCCATGATTTGCCTGCTTAACACATCTGCTAAGGAGTTCTGTGCTCGGCAGAAACCTTGCCTGAAGAGTTAGTTGTAAGCTTAGCAGTCTCCCATAAAATCATTGCTTGCCTGCATAGAGGATAAGAATGTGTTCCCCTTGCTTGTTGATGTACCACATGACAGTTGTGTTGTCTGTTAGAATCAACACCTGCCCTGGAAGAAGTAACTCCTTGAAAGCCATTAATGCAAACTGGACTGCTAACATCTCCTTCATGTTGATATGTAGATGCTGTAGTCTGGCAGGCCACTTGTCTTGTATCCACTTTCCATTTAGATGAGCTCCCCAAGCAATGTCCGAGGCATCTGTCGTTAGAATCTGACTCGCCTCTGGCCGGGTCACAGAGAGTCCCTTGTTTAGGTGACATTCCTGGGCCCACCACAAAAATTCTTTTTGAAGGCAAGGTATGATTTGAATGACAGTGTCCAAATCCTGGCAGTGCTGTGTCCATACATTTTTGAGATACCATTGTAGCTTCCTCATATGCAGTTTGGCATTGGGAAGCACCAGAATACAAGATGCCATGAACCCTAATGCTTGAAGGACTGTCCTTGCAGTCAGCACGGACTGATGAGATAGTTGATGGAAGTAAAGTGATAGACTCTTTTGTTTGTCCGGGGTTAAAAAGGCCATCTGGGCTGCTGTATTCAGTCTCACACCCAGAAAGCACATGTCTTGAGAGGGTACTAGACTGGACTTTATTTCGTTCACAGAATACCCTAGGCATCTTAGCACTGCTATAACATATTCCAGATGCTGTAGAAGGTCTTCCTTTTCTTGAGCCAGAATCAGGCAGTCGTCCAAGTAAGGATAGATTTGAATTCCTTGAAGCCTGAAGTAAGCTATCACTGGAGCCAGAACCTTTGTGAATACTCTGGGCAGTAGATAAGCCAAAGGGCAATGCAGAGAACTGATAATGAGAATTTCCAGCTCGAAACCGCAGATACTTCCTGCAACTTAGTCTTATAGGCACATGAAGGTAAGCTTCCTTGAGATCTAAAGTTACCATCCAGTGATCTTTGCCCAGCAGAGGTAAAAGCTGTTGTAACGTCAACATCTTGAACTTGGGAATGTCCAGAAAAGTGTTGAGGAGAGATAAATCCAAAATTGGTCTCCACGTGTTCCCCTTTTTGGTACTAGGAACAGGCGAGAATAAAATCCTAGGCCCCTTTCTGATACAGGGACTGGCTGAATGGCCCCCATCTGGAGTAACTGAGAAACTTGCTTGTGAGCCTCTTTTCTTTGTGGAGGAGGAACGTCTGGCATGCCTTTGAAAGGGGGCATTGTGTGGAAATAAAATCTGTAACTGTGGTGAATGATATCCAACACCCATTTGTCTTGAGTAATCAAATCCCAATTTTCTTTGAAAAGAGACAGTCTTCCTCCCAAAGGAGCTGCCAGATGAGAATCTACTGGTAGCTGAAAAGACAGGTCATTGAGTCTGTTTACGAAAGGACTGACCCCTGCCCTCACCAGAAGTCTGAGCAGGGGAACTCCCTGTTCTAGGCCTGAAAGAACCTTGAGCCCTGCCCCTACCACGTCTAGACCTACCCCTAGACTGGGAATCATAAGCAGGATATGTCCACCCCTTAGCAGGCCAATTTCTACTAAACTTCGGTGGTTGCACCTGCAAAAAATCTTTAACAGTTTGCATAGATTTAGCTTTGTCCTCCATTTTCTTTAAAACTGCTTCCACAGGCGATCCAAACAACACATCAGACTGTAAAGGAGCATCCAAAATCCTTGTCTTAACATGCTCAGCTAAATTCTGATCCTTCAACCAGGCATGCCTGCGAAGAACAGAACTAGTAGCAGCCACCCTCGAGGAGGCCTGTACAGCATCAAAACCACATTGCAAAGAATGCTTACCCACTTGTTCAGACACATGAACCAAATCCAGCAACTCTTTACACTCAATACCTTCCGCCAAAGCATCCACCTTAGATTTCAATTGGGAAAGGAGATAATTCTGATATTTTAGCATGTGAAATTGACAATTCAACGCTCTCATGGCTAGAGTGGAAGAAGTATACACTTTCTTTCCCCACCTATCCAAAGCCCTGGCCTCTTTATCAGTGGGAACAGGATTTTTAACCACAGAAGCCTTAACACCTTTAGGCCCTTGAGAAATAGTTTCTGGGTCCGCCCTAGGACTCTTAAACAAATACTTATGAGCTTCGGGCACCCTATAATACCTATCAGGCTTAACAGGAGCAGGAGGCAAAGAGTCAGGGTTCAGGGAGGCCTCTGCAAAAACATCTTCCACCACATTCAACACAGGAGGAATAGCTAAGGGCCTATGCTGGGGTAAAAACAAGAATTCCCTAAGCCTTTTCCTGAATCAGAGTAATCCTGGCCTTCCCATTTAAAGTGCTCCCTCATGGAATGCAGAGTCTCTGAAAATGAGAAATCCTCAGGAGGAGAAGCTGTAGGAGTGGAATCGTCCACATCAGAATCAGAATAAGTAGGATACTCCTGCAAGTCTTCCGCAGAAGACTCTGAAGCCTCTGAACACTGTTCAAAACTATCAAACTCCGGTTCCACCCTAGGCCTCTTATCAGGCGGGGGCATAGAACCTCTAATCATAGTAATCAAATCTTCTGCCATTTTAAGCATATGTTTCTTAGGTACAGAACCCGAAATGCTAGGAGAAGCCCCCACTGAAGCTGAACTAGGCCTACCTCTCAAAGAAGTTTTGGCAACAGAAGGAGAGGCTCTAACTACCTTGGGAAGAGAGGGAAGAACAGATACCTGGGAGGCCCCCTCAGCTTGGCCTACCTCCTGAGAAGGCACATCCTGTAACAGTAAAGTTTCTGCCTGAGACTCCATGGAAACTCCTGGCAAAACCTCTGGCTCCACTGAACCTTCTAAAGAACCGACGTCCGGGACTGCCGGTTCATCAACCCTAGGCTTCGCTGTTTTGTCCTTGCGCTTCTTGGACGAAGCGGGCGTCGGAGCATCCGACGGCATTTTATAATTGCAACGCTTCCCAAACACTAACCTGGCACAGTCTAACCTCCTCTTAATAGTGCGTTTGTTAAACCTAGCACAAGAGCGGCAACCAACAACGCCGTGCTCAGGCCCTAAACAAGGTATACACAAGGTATGGTAATCCCTATGAGGTATCTGTTTCCCACAAGAAATACAGTTATTCACTTTTTCTGACATCCGGTTAAATACTGAGGCAAGAAAAACCAAAATGTTCCCAACGGGTACTTAGCCAACTCTGTTTCGGTCTGAAACTCCGGTTTCGGAAATATTTCAGAACGCCAACCTGCACTCGCAAAACTGCTTCTGCATCGGACCATGCGGCAAAAAAGACTGAGGATATGGCGTCGGTCATGCGCATTAGTACCCTGACGTACTGACGTCAGTCTAATGTGCCCTGACCGACGTCAGCCTTATACTCTGGTATTCGGGCCGACTGGATGCGGACTATACCCAATAGTAAGGACTGCAGCAATGGGGAACGAAGAACATCTGCTGAGACTGCCTGAACCCTTTAGTTCTGTCCAAACAATAACGCAACTGCCTGTGTACATCTAAAGTGTGCAAAATCTTTTCCCCATTATTTTGGGGATTTGCATAAAAGGTAGGCAAATGAATAGCTTGGTTTAAAGCCACACTAGAAACCACTTTAGGCATAAAGGAAGGATTAGTCCGTAAAGATACCCTATCCTTATGGAAAATCAAGAAAGGCTCAACTGCCATAAGGGCCTGCAACTCAGAAACCCTTCTTGCAGAGGTAATAGCCAACAAAAAAGCAGTCTTCCACGATAAAAACTTTAATTCAGCAGTAGCTGCAGGCTCAAAAGGTTGTAGAGTGAGTTTCTCCAACACAAAATTGAGATCCCAAGCAGGAGTAGGAGCTTTTCGTGGGGGTCTTATATTCTTTGCCCCTCTAAGAAATTGCTTGAACAAAGGATGAGAAAACAATGGTGGGTCACAAACATAGTGAGCCGAAATTGCTGCAGCATGAACCTTAATAGAAGAGAAGGACAAACCCTTGTCCAGTAACTCAGTAAGATATTGAAGAGCCACACTTAAATTAGGCTCAGAAACATCAAAATCTTTTGCTGCACTCCAAAATAAAAATCTCTTCCATTTTTCTGCGTACACTTTCCTTGTACTAGGCCTTCTAGCTTCCAAAATAACATTCAAAACTTGTTGTGGAAGTGGAGGCCCACTATGGTTCAAAACAGAATATGCCAGGCTGTTAGGTGCAGAGAGTGAAGCTTGACATTGAGCAGATGACTGTCCTCCTGAGACAACAGGTGTGGAATCGTGAGGCAAAGGCCATGGAGGCTTCCGTACCAGGCTCCTCAGTAATGGGTACCAATGCTGTCGAGGCCAATCTGGAGCTATTAAAATCATCCTTGGCTTGTCTTGTCTGGCTTTTAGTAGTACCTTTGGGAGGAGAGGCAGAGGCGGAAAGGCATACACATGAAGATTGCTCCAATTGAAAGAAAGAGCATCCACTCTCCAAGCTGTTGGATGAAACCTTTTGTGCAAAACTTTGGCAGCTGGTGGTTTAGTGGGGAAGCGAACAGATCTATGTCTGGAGTTCCCCATGACACTGTCAATTTCTGAAATACATGAGGATCCAATTTCCACTCGTGGGGATCCATTATTTGTCTGCTCAACACATCTGCTAAGGAGTTCTGTGCTCCCGGCAGAAACCTTGCCTGAAGATTTAGCTGTAAAGTGAGAGCAGTCTCCCACAAACTCATCGCTTGCCTGCATAGAGGATAAGAATGTGTTCACTTGCTTGTTGATGTACCACATGACAGTTGTGTTGTCTGTTAGAATCAACACCTGCCCTGGAAGAAGTAAATCCTTGAAGGCTATTAATGCAAACTGGACTGCTAACATCTCTTTCAAGTTGATATGTAGATGTTGTAGTCTGGCAGGCCACTTGTCTTGTATCCACTTTCCATTCAGATGAGCTCCCCAAGCTTTGTCTGAGGCATCTGTCGTTAGAATCTGACTTGCCTCTGGCCGGGTCACAGAGAGTCCCTTGTTTAGGTGACATTCCTGAGCCCACCACAAAAATTCCTTTTGAATGCAAGGTATTATTGGAATGACAGTGTCCAAATCCTGGCAGTGCTGTGTCCATACATTTTGAGATACCACTGTAGCTTCCTCATATGCAGTTTGGCATTGGGAAGCACCAGAATACAAGATGCCATGAACCCTAAGGCTTGAAGGACTGTCCTTGCAGTCAGCCGGACTGATGAGACAACTGATGAAAGTAAAGGGAAAGATTCTTTTGTTTGTCCGGGGTCAAAAGGCCATCTGGGATGCTGTATTCAGTCTCACACCCAGAAAGCACATGTCTTGAGAGGGTACTAGACTGGACTTTATTTCGTTCACAGAATACCCCAGGCATCTTAGCACTGCTATCACATAATCCAAATGATGAAGAAGCTCGTCCCTTCCTTGAGCCAGAATTAGGCAATCGTCCAGATAAGGATAAATCTGTATTCCTTTTAACCTGAGGAAAGCTATCACTGGAGCCAGGACCTTCGTGAACACTCTGGGCGCAGTAGATAAGCCAAAGGGCAATGCAGAGAACTGATAATGAGAAGTCCCAGCTCGAAAACGCAGATACTTCCTGCAACTCAGTCTGATAGGAACATGAAGATAAGCCTCCTTGAGATCTAAAGTTACCATCCAATGATCTTTGCCCAGCAGAGGTAAAAGCTGCTGTAGCGTCAACAATTTGAACTTGGGAATGTCCAGATAAGTGTTGAGGATAGATAAGTCCAAAATTGGTCTCCACGTGTTCCCTTTCTTTGGTACGAGGAACAGGCGAGAATAAAATCCTAGGCCCACTTCTGGCATAGGAACCGGCTGAATGGCCCCTAGTTGGAGTAACAGAGAAATTTGCTTGTGAGCCTCTATTCTCTGTGTAGGAGGAACGTCTGGCATGCCTTTGAAAGGAGGTAAGGTATGGAAATAAAACCTGTAACCGTGGTGTATGATATCCAATACCCATCTGTCGTGGGAATTAAACTCCAATTTTCTTTGAAAAGTGCCAACCTTCCTCCCAAAGGGGCTGCCAGACGAGAAGACTCTGGCAGCTGAAAAGGTAGGTCATTGGGTCTGTTTACGAAAGGAATGACCCCTGCCCTCACCTGAAGACTGTGCAGGAGAACTCCCTGTATGAGGCCTGAAAGAACCCTGAGCTCTGCCCCTACCACGTCTAGATCTACCCCTAGACTGGGAATCATAAGAAGGATACATCCACCCCTTAGTAGGCCAATTTCTACTAAACTTTGGAGGCTGAACCTGCAAAAAATCTTTAACAGTCTGCATAGACTTAGCCTTGTCTTCCATTTTCTTTAAAACTGTCTCAACAGGAGAACCAAACAACACATCAGATTGTAAAGGAGCATCTAAAATCCTCGTTTTAACATGGTCAGACAAATTCTGATCCCTCAGCCAGGCGTGCCTGCGAAGAACTGACCCAGTGGCAGCCACCCTAGACGAGGCCTGTACAGCATCAAAACCACATTGCAAAGAATGCTTACCCACCTGTTCAGAAACATGTACTAAATCTTGCAATTTTTTACAATCAATACCTTCCGCCAGAGCATCAACCTTAGACTTCAATTGTGAAAGGAGATAGTTTTGGTATTTTAACATGTGAAACTGGCAATTCAAAGCCCTCATAGCTAGAGTGGAAGAAGTATAAACTTTCTTTCCCCATCTGTCCAAAGCTTTGGCCTCTTTGTCTGAAGGAACCGGATTCTTGACAACAGAAGCCTTAACACCTTTAGGGCCCTGACTAACAGTTTCTGGGTCTGCCCTAGGACTCTTAAAAAGATACTTATGAGCTTCAGGCACCCTGTAATATCTATCAGGTTTAACAGGAGCAGGACGCAAAGAATCAGGATTAAGTGAAGCCTCTGCAAAAACATCTTCCACCACATCTAAAACAGGAGGTATAGCCAAAGGCCTATGCTGGGGCAAAACAAAAATTCCTAAGCCTTTTCCTGGAATCAGAGAAGTCCTGGCCTTCCCACTTAAAATGCTCCCTCATAGAATGAAGAGTTTCTGAAAAAGAAAAATCCTCAGGAGGAGAAGCAGAAGGAGTAGAATCATCCACATCAGAGTCAGAATAAGGAGAATACTCCTGCAAGTCTTCAGCCGAAGACTCTGAAACATCCGAAGCCTGCTCAAAACTCCCCGGCTCAGGCTCCACCCTAGATCTCTTATCAGGAGGGGGCAAAGAACCCTTAATCAAAGTAATCAAATCTTCTGCCATTTTAAGCATATGCTTCTTGGGCACAGTACCTGAAGAACTAGGGGTGACACCAACTGAAGCTAAACCTGGCCTGCCCCTGGGAGAAGCCTTGGCAACAGAAGGAGAGGGCCTAACCACCTTAGGAAGGGAGGGGAGTAAAGTAACCTGAGAAGCCCCTTCAGCCTGACCTGCCTCCTGAGAGGCCACATCCTGCAATAACAAAGTCTCTCCCTGGGAACCAAAGAAATCTCCGGTGGAACCACCGCTCCACCGACACCTCTAAAGAACCGGGCGTCCGGTACAGACGGTTCTTCCAGCCTAGGCTTAACTGCTTTGTCCTTGCGCTTCTTCGAAGAGCGGCCGGCAGCATCCGGCGGCATTTTATATTGCACCGCTTCCCAAAGACTAACCTGGCACAATCCAACCTTCTTTATAGTGCGTTTATTAAATCTAGCACAAGAGCGACAGCCAACAACGCCGTGCTCAGGCCCTAAACAAGGAATACACAAAGTATGATAATCTCTATGCGGTATCTGTTTCCCACAAGAAATGCAATTATTCACTTTTCTGACATCCGGTAAACCACTGAGGCAAGAAAAACTAAAATATTCCCAACGGGTACTTAGCCAACTTTGACTCGGTCTGAAACTTCAAAACGAAAATCTCAGAACGCCAACCGCACTTGCAATGCTGCTTCTGCATCGACCATGCGGACCACAAAAGACTGAGGATATGGCCGGTCATGCGCATTTGTACCCTGACGTCCTGATGTCAGTCAAATGCGCCTTGACCGACGTCAGCCTTATACTTTGATATTCGGGCCGACCGAGGACAGCGGACTACCCAAGTGTAAGGACTGCAGCAATGTGAGATGAAGAACATCTTCTCTTTTCTCACAAATTGGTTGAGTCTGCTGAGATCCAAAATGGGTCTCCAGTCCCCTGTTTCTTTGGAACCAAAAAGAACCTTGAGTAAGTTCCGAATCCTGTCTGGATGACTCTTTTTTCTAGCAATCGGCGTACCTCTTTTGCTGCTTGTCCCATGTGACTGGGTGGAACGTCCGGGATTTTTTTGACGGGAAGAGGCTGGGTGGAGAACGGTATGAAATACCCTCTGGAAATGATACTTTGTACCCAACTGTTGTTTGTTTTATTTAGCCAGGCTTTGGGTTACAAAGATAACCGACCCCCGACTGCCTCCAGAGTAGGACAGCTGGGCATCCCTTCAGGAGTGCTGGTAGGACTGACCAGAGAAGTGATCTCTGTCACCCTGGTGTTGCGGACCCCCTCTGCCGCAAGGGCAGCTTCTTCCATTGAAACCCCCTCCTCTGCCTCTGGAGGGGGGCTCTCCACGTGTGTCTTGAAAGGCTCCTTGGGCTTTCTGGAACCGCATCTTTCCTCTCCTCTGACCTTTGGGAAAGGGTCGAGTGGGGGTGGAAAAATGGACTCCGACGGCAGACAGAGTCTTTCCTTCTTGCTCACACCTGGTCAAAGTCTCCTTCACCTTTGGCCCAAACAAAGATGAGCCGTCAAATGGGGTATTAGTAAAAGAAGACTTGAAGGGTTCCGCAAAGGAACAGAGTCGCATCCAGGCATGCCTACGGAGAGTGATTCCTGTACCTGCAGCTCTACTCGAACCATCAGCTGCGTATGATACAAGACACATGGACAAGTTGACTATCGAATTGAGGGTAGAGAGCTGAGTGGCAATCTTATCGGATACACTCAAAGCTACAGCACCCTGAAGAGTATCTCCCAACTCCTTAAGGAGATCTCTCTGCAGTCTGGTAAAATGTGTCAAGTAGTTCAGTGATCTGAATGAGAAAGTCACTGAACTGAACATGCGTTTCCCATATCTATCCATGATCCTAGATTCTCTGTTAGGAGGATGGATAGATGAGGAAGTCTCAGACATTTCTTTTTTGGTGGCTGCCGCCACCACCATGGCATCAACAGGGACTCCCTTGGTCAAAAAGGACTTATCCACAGGGACTGAAATAAACTTATTAGGCCTCCTAGGAACAGGTTCCATAGATTCTGGAGACTCCCACGCCCTACGAGAGACCAGATCCATAAGCTCATCGTAGGACGGAGATACCCAAGAGGTGGAAGGTTGAGAACCAAATGCCTTCAGGAGAATAGACTCGTCCTCAGTAGGGCTCTTGGACTGCCAATCACCCCTCTGCCTAAGGATTTCAAGAATCTCCGCAAAGGAGATGTCTTCAGAGGGGGATTTGGGGGACCCTTCTGATTCATCCAGGTCAGTGTCTGATGTGATAGACTCCTCGGGGGAGTCCAAATGCCTCCTCTTGCATAATCTCTTCCTGGGAACCTCTTCAGGGGGAACTTCTGGAGAGCTCTCAGAAGAGCAGGGAGCGCCCTGTGGGGCTACCTGAGACTCTGGGTCTCTACGCTTGGGATGACCGGAGGAAACAGAAACAGACACATGCACTTTAGGGGAAGAAGAGGTCAGACCTTGAGATGAAGAAGTTTTGGGAGACAACACTCGCTTTATGGCATCGAATGCACCTCGGCTCAGATGAGAAGAAGTCGATGGCTCCGATGGAGCCGCAATCTCCTCCCGCACCGAAGCCGTGGACTACGAGCACGAGGTAGGAGCCGAGCTCACCTGAGCCGAGGCCCCGAGAGAAAGAGCCGGCACTGACAATTCGGTGCGGCCATCCTCCCCGAACCCGACCGGAGAGTGTCGGTTCCTAGAGTCCCCAGTCGGCGCCGAGAACGTCCAAGCAGATGGAGCCGAAGACACTGGAGCAAGTGTCGGCTCCAAGGGATCCACAATCATCAGGTCAGCCTCCTCCGGCTCCGAAGGTCTGATATGGCTTGAAGGAGGAGCAGACAATTCAATGGTAGTGGTCTTCAGCTCCGACGGTTGTGTCTGAGCCGACAGCAATTTAACTACTCCTGGTGCCTTTAAGAGTTTTCTGAACCAGGCGGTCCATATCCAGATCAGATAGGCTGACAGAGGACCTGGAACAGTGGACAGATGGAGCCGACTGGAGCAATATGGAAGGAGGATTTTCGGCAACCGGTTCCAAAGCCGTGTCCCCCGGTTCCGAAAACAGCAGACTGTCGGCTCCAAAGGCAGTGGAGCCGAAGTCACCACACTCTCTGACCTCTTTTCTTTTTTGGATCTAGAATCAGTGGAAGACTTAGAAGATTTAGATGACTTACTGGCTCCATCCTGGTCAGACAATGCCTCAGAAAAGGGGGTGTTTAATGATACCCCTATCAATCAATTTCCTTTTCCTTTCAGCTAACAGTCTTGTGGAAAAGGAATGACATATGCTGCAAGACTCTTGCTGATGTACCTCACCCAAGCAGTAAACACACTGCACATGGGCATCTGTGACTGACATTTTCTGTCCACAGTCTGGGCATTTTTTAAACCCAGACTTTGGATGTTTGTCCTTATCTTCAGACATTACACAACTCAAGCACACTGTTAACTATGAGCTGTTTTGAACTAAATAACACACAAATACACACACAGCCCAAAAGGGCCACTGACAACTAAAAAATTACAAACAGTAATAAGAGATCCAAAACAATAGTCCCAAAAGGGATCACTGACTAATCACAAATCCTAAGGCCAAAAGGCCGAAGGCAAGATAGATAATACTGAGGGAAGGGGTATAAACACAGAAAAACTACTATCTACTAGTTAGTATATCTGCTACTAAGAACAGAACAAGGGTATATAAAAATGTTTGTCTTTCGGCTTTTCCCGGTTAGGGGTCGCCACAGCAGAACTCCGGTCCACTAATGATTATCAGTTGTTATTTTTTTATGGTGTCGAGTTGCCAGCCCGACGCCCAACCTTCAACGAAGGCACGCCCATTCAACGGGTTTAGGCACCTAGGCAGCGAGACATGTCCCTGTGGTACATTTGACTCGAGACACATGGCTGAAGTGACAGTCGGCTGCAGAGAAATATGGCTGTTTGCAAATTCCCTGTGGGCAAAAAGAAGAATGTGCTGCTATGCCCACAACTTCAATAACCAAATGCACAGGGGGAAAACAATGTCCATGGTCCCCAAGGGAACACGAGACAGCAGGCAATATGGCAGGCCTCAGCAGCAGGCTGGCCGGAGGGCATGTAAGTGGCAGTAAAAAGGCTGTGCACAATGGGCAGTGCCTTTATAATTGGTGTGTGTGGGCCACTACCCATTTCACAGTGTCTCAGGAACATTACATAAAATGCATACTGGAGCATAAATGTGACTACAGTAACCTGCAGGATTTCGTCCATGCTGTAGCACATTTCTACATGTTGTAGTTACATAAATATGTACTGTTCACTGAGCACAACCCTCATTACTTCTTCTGCCTCAATGCATTTGGTTATTAAAGCTGTGAGCATGGCAGTGTGTGTTTCTCTTTGCCCACAGGGAATTTGCAAACAGTCATATTTCTCTGCAACTGAATGTCACTTCAGCCATGTGTCCCCAGCCAAATGTACCACAGGGAAATGTCTCGCTGCCTAGGTGCCTGAACCCCCATTCAATGCATGTCTTTCGAACGCCCACTCGACCACGGGGAGGACATGCAGACTCCACAGAGAAGGCACTCCCAAACCCAAGCCAAGAATATAAATTAAAAAATATATAACTTGCTGATAGTTGAAAAACTCCCAATAAAGTCTCGAGCCAAGCTGGAAACCAAGAGATCTATGCCACGGCAAACTAGATCTGAGGTAATTCCAGCAGTGCATTATGGGATAAGGGGTGGGGTCTCGAGCTCCTGGAGAACTTTGAGCTTGCTAGTCGGCCATGTCAGAGCCGAGGATCGGCTCTGAACCCATCAGTGATGAATGAACGGCGGGATTGAATAACTTCACATCGTTAGTTAACAAACAAATTTCTGAGACACATCACTTGCCATGTAACTGAAGTAAAATACACTGATCACTGCTAAGTTTTACATACATAGCAGTCCAGCTCATGAACTGATACTTACCTCACTTGTTCTATTTCACAATGCTCCTCAGAAACCCTACAAAAAGCAGAGAATGATACTTTCAGAAAGTTCATAATGAATGAAGATCTAGTTATTTTCCAAAATTAAAATACTTCCTGAACAAGAAAAACTCCATCATTTAGAAGAGATATCTCACACTCTATTCCTATCTCTCCAAGCAGCCTTATTTATTTACTCACTTACTGTTTTGCTCATCTGGAAAAGTATAAGCTGCCATTTATAGACACTGTCATGGCACTGCACAAGCATAACAACAGTAATTTAACACCATTCTAACTATGCTTCACAGCCACCCAGTACAGATACAGCCACCACAGCTCAGACCAAGGACAGCTTATCAAAACTCCTCCTCAGCAAACCTGATAACAAAGCTCTGTGGTTTCCATTTTACTTCAGTGCAGAGTTGAAAGTGATAAGAAAGACGAACACAAGCTGTTATGTGAGCAAATACAGAAATGAAAACCTCCCAAACAGCCTTGCACTAAAAATAACTTGTCATTCACATTATATCGCACAAATATTCGAGGACTTCTATAGAAATAATACAAATACGTTAAACATTTTAGGACAGACATTTTTTAATCTTTTCCTGAAAATTTTCTACTATTACCTATTACACCACTGCTATCCTCTCAGACCCAGAAGGCACTCACTAAAATAGGAAAAACTGACTGTCGATATCAGAACTCTTGCAATTACACAAAGATTTAGCCTAAAAGAACTAAAATAACATCATATGTAAAAGTCGCTGCAAATTTGTTTACAGAATTACTTAACAAAATAACATCAATCAGTTCATAAGGAAGATGAGACCACAGAAAGGGGAACTATACCTGTCGAGGCCAGAAAGGGGCAATGAAGATGACTGAGTTCTTAAGTCAGCTTACTTTCGGCAGAAATCTGTGAATCAAGGGAAGAGGAGGGATAAGCACAAACAAGACTGGAGAGCTAAATGTGGACTAGAGCATCTTTCGGTGACCCCCTCCCCCCAATGGGGATAAGAGAAAAGTTCCTGCTGAACATGTTGTTGTGGGGGATGCAAAGAAGATGCAGCAAAGTTGGCCCCAATGATGGAAAATCCTTTCTGTCACAGACAGATTGAGAGACTACTCAAAGAATCAGAATGGATGTCCGCTAACATGTTTGTTTTCCCTGGTACCTGCGTTACAACTACAAAGTGGTCTGAGGAGATTGCCCATTCCCACACTCTCATAGCCTCTCTGCACAGAGGATAAAATCAAGTTCCTCCTTGTTTGTTGATGCACCAGATCACAGACATGTTGTCGGTCTGAATCGTAACAATCCCTAGAGGAAGAGCATTTTGTAAGGCCTGCAACTCTATTAGGACTGCTCTCATCTCTAGTACACTGATGTGCAGATATGTTTCTTGAGGGTACCACGTGCCCTGGACCTTCCTTCGCAGGAAATGCCACCCAACCCCACCCCAGTTGGGAGGCATCCATAGTCACAGTGGCTGTTGGGGGGCGGTAGAATAAAAGGTCATCCTAGCTGAATGTCAACTGACTGGAACCACCAGCTGATGTGATGTTTGCAAACAAGAGTAAGTTTGACTGGAAAAGATACTGGTTGTTGAACAATAGACCACTGAACAGCTAGAGTCCACTGATGGACATGCATAAAGAATCGTGCTATAGAAAGTAACACAATGGCTTCTGCCACGGATCCTAGTGCTTGAAGAACAGATCTGGCTAGGGGTAGATGGATGGGGGAATAAGCAAATGGACCTGATTCCTGCGGGTGTATTTACGATGAAGTGGTAGTGATGCTATCTGTGTTGCTGTACTCAGATGTGTACCAATAAACTCCAGGCTCTGGACTGGTTTAAGTTTGATTTGGCATCATTTTTTGTTATTCCCAGTAACTGACAAATCTGGAGCAAATAGTCCCTGGACTGTTTGAGAAGGTGCTTGAAGGAAGCAGTAAGGACCCAGTAGTCAAGATAAGGAAACACTCAGAATTCTTTGAATCTCAGATGAGCAGCCACCACTGCCATGCATTTGGTACAGACCCCGGAGGCTGTGGTGAGTCCAAAAGGCAAGGCTCTGAACTGGTAATGACTGGCTCCCAGCCAAAAGTGTACATCCAATCATCCTTGCAAAGAAATGGCAGAATGGACTGAACCGTGACCATTCGGAACGTCAACTTCTTTACATACTGGTTTAAATGCTGAGATCCCAGACTAGTCCGAGGTCCCCACCTTTTTGGGCACTAAAAAGAAGCATAAGTTCTGAATCCTATTTGGTCTGGTGGGACCTCTTGGATCACTCTTTTGTCTAGCAGCTTTTCAATTTCTTGTGCTGCCACTTTCCTCTGACTGGGTAGAATGTAGAGACATTTCTTCCTTTTCTGAAAAGGAAGTTGGAAAATTGAAATGGAATAACCTATGGATATGATTTTTAGCACCCAGGAGTCTTCTGTTATGTTCTCCCCAGGAATCTGAGTGCAGAGATAATCGTCCCTCGACTGTCTCCAGAGTTGGACATACAAGCAGCACTTCATGAGCACTGGAAGGGTCTGTCTGGAAAAGAATCATAGAAACCCTGGATTTCTGGGCCTTCTCTGCCTTTAGGGCGACATCTCCCATTGGAACTTCCTACTCTGCCTCTGGAGGAGTTGTCCCCACACGGATCTTAGAAAGGTCCCTGAGATTTTCAGAACCATATTTTATTACAAGCACTCTGATTCCTGGAGATGTTTCGTTGAGGGGTAGAAAACTTAATTCCCATTGCAGACAGTCTTTCCTTACTGTTTATTGTTGGTAAGCATTTCTTTTACTGATGGCCCAAATAAGGACGTGCCATTGAAGGGTGTGTTGATGAAGGATATTTTAAAGGGCTCTACAAAGTTGCATAGCCGCATCATCTAGGCATGTCTCCTTAGGTTAATGCCTGAACCAACTGCTTGTGAGGTACCTTCAGCTGTATGTGAAATTAACCTTGTTGAAGTGTTTGAAATAGACAATAAGAGTGGACAGTTGACAGGACGCTCTTCTGAAATCCTCTACAGACATGGACTCCGAGAGAGTATTTGAAAGCTCCTCGGTCAAAACTCTCTGAAGCCTCATGAAGTGTGCCAGGTAATTAAAAGAGACCTCCGGGCAAAGACCGCAGAGGGCAAAACTTGTTTTCCAACTCTATCCAGCTCCCCTAGACTCTCGGTTTGGCAGATGGACAGAAGAGCTCTGTTCTGCTAGCTTTTTCTTAGTGGCTGCTGTCAACACCACAGCGTCTACCAGGACTCTTTTGCTCCATTTAGGTCTGTCTTTGTGAGGGGCTAAAAATGTATCAGGTCTCTCTGGAATAGATTCAATGGTATCCAGCTCCATCCAAGCCCGTCAGGAAACTAAATCAATGAGTTCATCCACTGGGGGGGGGACCCAGGACATAGATGGGCCAGAACCAAAAGCTTCTAAAAATACAGATTCTACTGGAGAGGGATTTTTGGAAGACCAACCACCTTTCTGTCTAAGAATCTGTAATATATCTCCAAAGGAGATATCATTCAGTGGTGACCTGGGGGACCCTTCTCCTTCATCAAAATCTGTATCCTCTGTGAGGTACTCTGGTGGGGAATCTAGATGCCTCCTCTTAGACACTGTCTTCTGATGGATCTCCTCTGTGGGATGTTCAGGACAGGTATCTGAAGAGAGGGGGAGTTACTCTACAGGAGTTGCTTTGAAACTCGTTAGAACTGGCTGTCCCTGTGTTAAGTAGGCTGATTGATTCAGAACTCGAAACTGACTAGGGAATTGGGGCTAGATCCAAAGAACAAGAAGGCGGTTCTCTAGAGAGAGGAGAAAGTCCTTTCCAAGATCCTGAAGGAAGACAGACCTGGAGACTGAGTGACCAGCTGAGTCGGAGCCAAAGCACCCCACACAGGCAGATCATGACTGCTCTCGGATCCATGCCTTAAGGATGGAACTGGACCTGAACTGTCCAGGGTCAAGGCTCCAAGGAGCAGGGACAGATCCAACAACATCAGAGTTGATCCCAGCACTACAGATTTGACACAAACACTTCAGCTCTGCGACCTGTTCTGATCCAAACGTATCAGAGTGGAATTGGTTAGGGATACTGTCAGAATCAAAGAAGAGATCTTCTTCGATCTGACTCCAGACCCCTCGGGGTTTTTGGATCCTGGGACTCTGAAACAGCTGAACGGATCATAGAAGGAGACAGAACAGTGTGGGACATCATTAGAAGGCTCACAGTTCCAACAGGGGACAAAGCCACTATGACCCCCATCTGGATCTGAGCTCTGAGAAATTTTCCTACTATCCTATCTACATCTGCTTAAAAACCTTCTAGTGGAAACTGGAGGATGTAGTGGATTGTGGCCTTGAGTGTTTCTTAGGGGTGTCTAAGAATGGAGAATGCAGAATAGGAGAAATTGTTTTAATCACACACTCTGGCATGTGACTTCTTTGAGGTGCTAGGCTTCGAATCCTAGGATCTGGGATCCAAGGAAAACACTGCTGGACTGGCCAATATGATTATCGGATCTGAAGATTCTGAATCAGCAGATTTCAGATCCAAAGATCGGATCTTTGGATCCGACAATGTCGAATCTGAGATATTTCGACTTTTAACAGGTGGCTCAAACGAAGTCCTAGGGGACTTGGGCAGGGAGCGTTTTCTGTGCTTCAGTGCAGCAGACTTAGTAACTTTAGTACGGGTTTGGCCGCAGAAGATGGAGTCGAAGTAGCAGGTAGAAGGCCTTTTAGAATCAATTTGTTGCATTTGTCAACCAAAGCCCCTGGATTAAAGGTAGAACAGATAGTGCAGTTAGTATGTCTGGTTATTCTGTTTATCTGACATGGCAGTTAGTACAAAGCAGTGCAATAATAAAACAATAAAGCAGTACAGTAAAACAGTACAAAACTAACACACTGGAAGAAAAGGGACATTTTTTTTTACAGGAAAGAAAAAAAGAGGAATTACCAACAATGGTAATTCAAATAGAATACCCTGACTGAAGGGTACAAACAATACCAACTATGGTATGAAAGAAATACTATCCAGGATAGTAGAAAGGCAACACTTGTGAAAAACTATGAGGGAGGACAGAGACTGAAATGAATAATCAAAAGAACCTGTTTTAGAGAAAAAATAAAGAATTGACACAATAAACCACTAAATTTTACTCAAGAGAGGAACCTGCGTCTGAGCACAATGGAGGCAATCGAGATCTGAGGTAATGGGGATGGACTAAGGCACTGTGGGTAGAGGGAAGAGCTTGAGAGTTGGATCCAAAGTCTGGAGTATGCAGTCAAACTCATGTGTTGAAGAAGAATGAAAAGGACAACATCAGATATACTTGTTTATGGTTTACTGACAGAGCAGAATACCTGAAACATAAGGAAAGTGGGATGAAAGAATGACTTTCAGAGAACACCCCATAGTTCCATAGTACCAGAAAAAAAAACTAACATGTTGAACCACTGTAATGTGACTGAGCCATATTTAGCAAGGTTTACACACCTTACATTAAAAAATAAAGCATGCTGCCTAAATTCAAAGGCTTCTGAAATAATGTATGAAGAAGGGCAACTGAGGGTAAACTATCACAGCCATGACAACAGGTGAGCCTCGTACTGTACAACAACAGAATAACAAAGGTGCCAGAAATGCAGTAAACAAGATATTCAGTCCAGCAAATGGTCATGCAACTAGGACATGAAAGAGCTCTGCCACTGGAACCATTACTACTGTTATGCTGTGAAGACAGTGCATCGCCTGCTTGGATTAAGTGTGGGTTACACTGCTGTTTATAGGCATCTGTCTTCAAAATTACAGACCAATTAGTTTAACATTGTTTCTAGGCAAGTATTTTTAAAGATGCTTTATACATCTTCTAAAAGACCCCAACAACACAGGAAATTCCTTGGATCTAAATCAACATGGCTTTATACCTGCAAGGTCTATGTTCACCAACCTGGTAGAATTTTACAATCAAGTTATTATGGCCCTAGACTTGGGTTTAACAGCTGTCACCTAGCTAGATTTCACAGAATTATTTAACACTTGCCAGCATTCCTCAATCATTAATGGATTAAATGTGTGTGTGTGTGTGTGTGTGTGTGTGTGTGTGTGTGTGTGTGTGTGTGTGTGTGTGTGTGTGTGTGTGTGTGTGTGAGTGTATGTGTATATATATATATATATATATATATATATATATATATATATATATATATATATATATATATATATATATATATAAACTGAATTCATATCTGGTGAACTGGGTCAATAATTGGCTTGTGTGACTGAATTCATATCTGGTCAACTGGGTCAATAATTGGCTTGTGTGACATTATCAATATGTGTCTATCCAAGGTGTGCACTTGGACTATTTACCAACCTTTCTGGGGGTTCCACAGGGCTCAGTATTGGGCTCTTTTCAGTTCAATCTGGTCTTTGAAACCTTTGGAACAAATAGATCCTGTAAGGTTGATAAGTAGACAGACAACTGTAAGGCTGGCTCTGTGGCAGTGTCAGAAGAAGACACCAGGACAATAAATAAGTACTTACATGATATCTCAGCCTGGTGTATATTTTAGTAATCAAATGTTAGGTTATGTACTTCAGTGGGCATAAAATAAGACAGCCATTAGTCTTGGATGGTTCAGTCCTGGCAGAGGTGCATGAAATGAATATAAAGATTTTGGGATAATGATAGCCAACAACCTTTCTTTTGACAAATACAATAATAACATCAGAAATAAAGCACTAAGACAAAAAGATCTAATCTTGAAAGCCATCTCTTTATGATATGAAATGAATATGACCAGGCTTTATAAAACCCATGTACGAACAATACTAGAATATAACAAATCTCTCTGATTGTACACTAGTAAGCAATTTTTAAAACTTCAGTCTGTCCAAAGAAGTTTCACTAAGTATATTTCAGCTTTAAAAGATTTAAGCTATACAAACCAATACATAAAATTACATATGAATTCTTTATACTATGGAGATTTCCATGGTAAAGCCGCTCTTGCATATACAGCACACTTGATGAAGTAATCCAAGCTATGCTAAACTTAGATCCCTCCATATTCAAATCCCATTACTCACAAGAACAACACTACTTCTGGGATATCTTTGAATAAAACAACATTAAGTAATATATTTATTATCAAAGCCATTCCTAACATCTAGAACAAACTACCTTTAACAATATCAGCATCTAAAAATCTAATAATATTTAAGGAAAATGATGCCCTTATTTCAAGGAGTCAGTGTACGTTAAACCTAACAATTGTCAGTCTTTCTGGTATCATTCTAAGAGAATCCAATATTTGTCAGCTTGGAAGGATACGGTTAACAGATCACTTTGTTTTACCAAGGATGGTATGCACCTGTCCCCTCTACCTTTTCAAATGCTGGATAAAACTTTATAGGTTCATAGGTTCATACTAGGCTATCTGCCCTGGGGCATTTATAAGCCTAGCCCGATTGTGTTTGGCTTATGCCACCCCTTGATTTGAGTATACTGTGCCCTTTTTAAAGTTTAGTTTACTGTGCCTCTGTCTAACAGTGACACGGAAGTCATCCCCAGGACAAACCTATGATCCCCCCTCCACTCATCAAGATTCTTCTTGAAGAGAGTCAGTGAGGTGCTCTGCCTAGCATGAATTGGAATTCTATTCCAGAGCGAAGGGAGACTCTAGGTTATGAATCTGTCCCTCCAGCATCTTCTATTTATTTCTGTGCTGAGGTTCAAGTCCCTCGAGCGCGTGGCTCTAAGGGATTTAGATTTACTGAGGTGGAGCATGTCCATTAATTCTGGGTTGGACATAGCTTTATATGTCAGGCATAGATCACCTCGAAGTAGGTGGTATGCAACTGAGTAGAGCTGGAGTTTTTTTAACCGAGCAGCATATGGCATCTGCTTGAGTCCCTTGATCCTCCTGGTGAGGTACTTTTGGGGTCTTTCTAATTGCTGCAGGTGTCGGGTAAGGTACATCCCAAAGGGGGCATTGTATTCTATGATGGGCCTGATGAGGGATGATCTAGATGTGAATCCTTTCATGATGAGGTGGGCTATGTAGAAGGTCTTTCTAACCACTTTGGCAAAGTGGTTGTCAAAGGAGAGATTGCTATCAACTTGTGTCCCCAGATCCCTAATTACTTTCTCTGTACTTAATGGGTTACCACCTATGTGGTAGCTTGTGGGCACATTGTTTTTGCCAAAGGGTATGACTATACCCTTTTTGGCATTTAGCTTTAGACCATGGCTCTGGCACCAGTTATCCGTCTCTGCAAGACCTTTTTGAAGGATGTTTGTGTCAGCTGGAGAGTCGATTATGGCGCCCAGTTTGCAGTCATCTGCGAACTTGGTGAGCCATAGTCCTCCCACGTTGGCCTGTACCTCAGAAAAGTAAAAACATGAGAGGTCCCAGGACAGAACCTTGTGGGATGCCACTTGTGACCGGTTTCGAGTATGACATGGCTCCAGCAACTCTGACTCTGTGGGTTCTGTCTTTGAGCCAGTTTGCGACCCATCTTGTGACATAGGGGTTTATATTTAGGCTGGATAGCTTATCTATGATGCCCGAGTGGGTTATTGTGTCAAATGCCTTTGCGAGGTCCAGATAGGCTGTGTGGACTACCTTCCCTTCATCTATGGCCTTGGTGACTGTTTCGAAGAAGTCGACCAGGTTCAAAAGGCAGGATCTGCCCTTGAATTCAAATTGGGTAGGATCTAGTGTCTGTAGGTCCCCATTGTCTTTGTTTATGAGTTCCATGATGATCCTCTCCATAGCCTTGCAGACTAGGCTAGTCAGGCTTATGGGGCGATAGTTTCCTGGGTCCGTAGAGGCGCCACCTTTGTGGAGTGGGACCACTGTTGCTGTACGCCATTCTTTGGGTACATATCCTGTAGTGAGGCTGAGATTGTACAGCAGTTTTACTTGAGGGATTAGTTCTTCTTGGAGTTCATGTAGGACGCAACCCGGGATGCCATCTGGTCCCATGGAAGCAGTGTTTTTTGCTTTGGAGAGGGCGGCCTTCACCTGAGCATCAGAGATGTTTGGGAGGCTGCACTCTGCCGGGATAGATACTTGCTCTTTTGGGGGGGGGTAGAGAAGTTTGCACTGAACCTGTCTGCCAGGATATTGGCGATGTCTGTGGGTTCAGTGTATTTTTGTCGCTTAGAATCAACTCAGAACAAGTCTGGGAGTTGCATCCCAGGTTCCTAACATAACTGAAAAAAGCCTTATGATTGTCTTTAGTGTCCTGTGCAATTTTTCTCTCGAAGCTGGCCTTGGAGGATTTTATGAGGGATCGTAATTTTTTGCTAGTACTGATCAGAGATGCCTTCCCTTTTAGGGATTTTGCTCTATCATGTAGTAGCTTCCTCCTTCTGTTGTACAGTTTATTTATGGCTGGGGTCCACCAGACTGGACGCCTGCCTTTGGATGATTGGGTCTTGATTTTGTTTGGGATAGCATGATCCATGCATTCCTGGAGATGTCCGTAGAATGCGTTTATATAGGATTCTGCAGTTTGGGCTGTAGTTTCCACTGGCCCTGGGGCCTTGAAAGATTCCACTTCGGTTTTGAGAAGTGTGAAGTTCGCTTTTGAGATGTTTTTCACTGTGGTTTTCTGGGCTGGGGGTGGGGTCGGGATGTGGATATCCAGTGAAATTAATTTATGGTCTGATCTTACCAATAAGGGATATACTTCTGGTATGGAGCATAGAGTCCCCATGTTGGTAATGAACAGGTCTGGTATGTTTTCCCCTCTTGTGGGAGTGGTGACTAGTTGTTCCATAGCATTTGAGTTTATAAATTCCAGGAACCTTTGGACTAAGGTGCTGGGGTTTGAGTAATGCTCCCAGTCTATGTTTGGGTAGTTGAAGTCGCCCAATATAATGGTATTCGGAGAGATCTTCATGTTCTCCAATGTTTTCAGGAAAGCCGAGTGGGATTCCTGACTTTGAGAGGGTGGTCTGTAGGATTCTATAAACTGAAAAGCAGTCTTGCCCACTGTCAGTTGCACATGGATGGTCTCCGATACTTCGTGCAATGCCACTAACCTGGAGGTGTGGATATCCTTGATAAATATGGAAACTCCCCCTCCTTTTGTGGTTCGGTCTGGGTTTTGGGGCTGAAAAGCATGATATGAGGTATAACCTGGTAGTGCTGGGGTGCTCTCTGGAGCCTTGAACCAGGTTTCTGTCACTGCACAGATATCGATGTTCTCTATACTGAGGAGAGCTTGAGTGCATGCATCTTGAGGTTAAGACTTCTGGCGTTAGCAGCATTACCCTTAGTTTCTTATTCCTTGTGCTGTCTATGGAGGTGGGTTTGACTTTTGAGCCTTGCCTAAAAAAGGCACTATGGGGGTGGCAAGAGCCTTTGCCAATATCCGAAAGCCCAGGGGTGACAGGTGCAAGCCGTCCCTAGCGAAGCAACGTGGCTTGTCGAGCATGTCATCCTAGGCTGACAGACACTGGATCCCCTTTGAATGACACCAAAATTTTAGCCAATTGTTAAAATCGATCATTTTGTCTTTATACTGTGGCATCATTCTAGGTGAGGGTAAGATGCTGCTCAAGGTCAGGGTCATACCGGCCTGGGCTACATGATCAGAGAGCTCCTCTATGTCTCTTTTCACGTAGTCGAGGGAGGTACGTCTCAGGTCATTCACGCCAGCATGTACAATGACTGAGTCATATTTGTATTTGCTTTGGAGTGACCTGAGTGCTTGCGTTATGTGGTGGATCCTAGCGCCCGACAGGCAGCTCACTGTGACCTTCTCTTTATTCAGCCTGGTGAGCGGGACGTCAGTGTGTCTGACAATAGAGTCACCTATTACAAGAGTATCAGGTGTGTTATTCAGGCTTAAGGGCTGTGACTGCTTGGCACACTGACTTTGTGTGCTATGTGTTGTACGTGTTTTGTTTTGGGGTAGCGTTTGCTTGGATGTCTACTTTGGAGGTCTCTGTTGCTTAGGTAGATTTTTATTTAGAGCCTCCGAGTATGTTTTTGTGCTTTTATGTGTTTGGTTCGCTGTTGTGGTGGGACTATGTGATACTGGAATTGTGTTGTGTGAGGTTACCTTCTCCTCCTGACTGGTTACACCAGTTTTGAGATGAGAGAGCTCAGCCTCCAGTTTGGCTATATGGTTGCATCTCTCACATATATTTGAACCTGTTTGGAGGAGAAGAGGGTTGTCCATGTACATGAGACAGTTGTAACATTGCCTCAAAATTCCCAGATTCAACAGCTGGACTGGAGAGGAAACCATTGACTGACCTTTGGACATGCTAGAGTAATATAGGGAACTGAATTAAAACGGACCAATAGGGGACAAGGTAATCGTAGAGAGTATAAGAGTAAGTAGTGCTTATGGTTTATTAGTGCTAACTTGTAAGATTACTTATTTGGACCAGTGAGGGGGCTTAGAATGAGAATATGGTGTTTAATTTGAGAGATAGAGCAGTTCTAAGGGAAAAAGTGAAGAGCAGACTTTGTGGAGCCAGGAATAGTTTAAACCCAATTAGGCGGCACTGCCCGATGTTGCGCTATGCGCAAAAACGCGCAAAACATGGTTTTAAGAGAGGGAGATCAAGGAGTTTGGAACTGACCCAAAATGGCCAATAAAACTACAGTTTCGAGGCAGGCTGCTCAATGTTTATCACTGCCACTGATGAACACAGAGACTTCCCTTTAGCCCAAGCAAACAATGGCCTCCAAGAAATTTACAAACAGTTCAGAACAGCAAATCTGTAACTGAACTTTTTTAAATCTCAGAAAAGTGGGAAAAAAGCAAGATTTTTTTTTTTTTTTTTAAGGAAAGCAGAGGTTCACAAGTATCAACAAGTTAGAACAGTGCAGTAAATGACCCCACACTTGAGTGCTAGGCCAGAGACAGATAAAATGCAAGTTTTAAGAAAAAACGATTTTAAAAATAAGTGCACGCAGGAAATTCAGTAATCAGCTCTAGGTTGTGTTCTAAATACAGTTACCAACACAGAAATCAAGTTTAACAAGCCAGAAAATGCTCAAAAGTAGGCGGCAATGCAGAAAAACTTAACAAATAATCTGAAGCAAAATACTTAAAATCTCAAAAGTGGCTCCTTTCTTCTCTCAGCATTTTCTCCTCTTGGTGGGTGCTTCACCAACAGCCAGCAAGTCCGAAAAGATGCCAAAACCATGAGGCAATCGGGTTTTAAGAGAGGGAGATCAAGGAGTTTGGAATTGACCCAAAATGGCCAATAAAACTACAGTTTCAATGCAGTAACCACTCCCACAGGGGCAGGCAGGCTGCTCAATGTTTATCACTGCCACTGATGAACACAGAGACTTCCCTTTAGCTCAAGCAAACAATGACC
Source organism: Protopterus annectens (assembly GCF_019279795.1). Classification (NCBI taxonomy): domain Eukaryota; kingdom Metazoa; phylum Chordata; order Ceratodontiformes; family Protopteridae; genus Protopterus; species Protopterus annectens. The sequence goes on along the minus strand of NC_056736.1, from coordinate 637,921,510 downwards.
TCCAAGAAACTTACAAACAGTTCAGAACAGCAAATCTGTAACTGAACTTAATCTTTGAGGTTAAGATATCTGACCTCATAGTGCCTTTTTTAGGCAATGCCAAAATGACAAACCTACCAACATAAAAAAATCAACTCATCTGAACCTCAAGGTGTTACTGCTCAATGCCAGAAGCCTAAAAAAAATACACTCCCTTCAAGCCCTCCTCACACTTTAGAATATAGACATCTGTGCAGTTACCTCAACCTGGTTTAAAGGGGCAGACAGTATCTCTGCAGTGCAAGGCTTCAGTGCCTTCTACACTTTCAGACCAGTAGCTGCACAGACGAGGGCTAAAAGTGGAGGCAACTGGATACAGATATACATCAATAACAAGCATGCCTCTAGGTTGGGCAAACAGAATGATGCGCTCTCCAAGTTCAGATCACCATAGAGAAAACCCATACCATATCATTGCCAGCTGTAGGTCACCCTCCAAGAAGCTCACAATGCACACTTACACCTACTGGAGACACTTACCATTCACCATTCAACCTAATACCTTACTCATGGTAGACTTTAATTACCCCTGTATAGCTAATTACCCTTTTTTAGCCTGGGAATCCTACACCCCACACCTCAAAGCTAGACAGAGAGATTTCTGGACTTAGTAAATACGAACACATTTGACCAAATAATGAATATGCCCAGTAGAGGCTCCAACATACTGGACCTCGTACTCACAAATATGGTAACCCCTAATGTCTTGTCCTCCCTGGTAAGGTCCGACAGTAAAGCTGTCTCCTTCGAAATATAAATAAATTCTGTATCCCCAGTAAAACCAGTAACAGTCAGGAACTATAACAAGGCAAACTACCAGTGATGGTTTGTCAGAATTCAATGCCTCTCCAAACCCCAGAGAACAGAGCAGTTTAGTCTGAACTGCTCTCAGAAATTCTGTACAACCATGTCTGAGGCAGTATAGAAGCTGCTGTACCTATCAGAAGTAAGCCCAGAATTAGCTCTAGAAACAGATCGCCCTAGTGGCATCCCAAATTAAACAGGATATACCACAAAAGGAAATAAAACATGGCAAAAATCAGGAAAGTTAATTCCCATTAAGATAAAAAACTTTCTCATCAAACTAAATAGACAACTAAGATGGCTAATTAGGTTAAACAAAGTAATCTTTGAGGTTAAGATGGCCTCTCAGGTGAAAGATCACCATAAAGCCTTTTTCAGCTATGTTAGAGACCTCAAGGGCAACACATAGTAATGTGCTGAACTGGTGGTAAATGGTGCCGCATTAAAAAAGCCTGGTGATATAGCGAACCTGAGAGTGGAGAAACTCCTTTCCAATTTTACCCCTGTCTCACCCCATCATACCCAAAGAAATACCCAACTATCTGGTGCCAAAGAGAGATACGGAGGTTCAGATTTTACAGAAGGATTAAGGGATTACCAGGGTGGGAAGGGTTAGGGAAGGGGAGTCTTGAACATAGTCATTCATACTTATTAGACTATCCTTTGTTCTAAGGGGTTCCTGCTTTCTGTTTAGAACTACCCTACCATTGCTTTTTAAACATTTACAAGCAGCTTGCTATGACTGTTTATTTTACTTTTTGAAAAAGGAAGTGAGTAAAGTAAGCTGAAAAAAATCTAAGACAGTCCCTGGATCAGCTTACCTCTCTCTCTTATAGTTTTAAAGACCTCTGCAACAGAAGAAGCAATGGAGAGCATTAGGACCATCAATACTCAAAAGCCCGCAAGAGGAGTACTCTTCAGTGGCAGGAAAGTTCTGAAGGGCTTGGCACCCAATCCTGTCTAGGAGTTTGGATTGACCTGCCTAATGGTTTTGGCATGTGGAAGGTACCCTGAAGCTTTGAAAGCTAAGAGGGAAGGTTAACCATTAACTTCTGCATGGTCACAAAAGGTTAAAGAAAAATCTTCATCATATGAGAGTGAAAGATCAAAAAGTACAGTTTTGTACCTACCATAAATGTAGATGTTCGAGTGTTCACACTGCTGCAGTCATCACACTTGGGTTATCCTGCCGTCCGGCGGTCCTGTAGTCGGCCAGAGTTCCAAAGTCTTGGTCCGGCGTCGGTTGCTGTCGCCTCCTCCCTGATGTCAGTGCGCCAGGGGTATAAAAGATGCATCCGATGCTGTTTTCTTCAGTTTTTCTTGCTCCAGATGTCAGGTGCCCCCAGGTAGGTAGGCAATACATATTGCTAATAAAACATATATATAAAATAAAAACAATACCCTCAGATACAAGCAAATACACCACAAAGGTTGTATAGGATAGACAGGTATAGATAAGCCCAGCTAGGATAGAGGGGATGGAGGGAAGGTAACCTGGACTGCAGCAGTGTGAACACTCGAACATCTACATTTATGGTAGGTACAAAACTGTACTATGTTCATCGTGTTACACTGCTGCAGTCATCACACTTGGGTAGAATCCCAAAGCTAAGGTTGGGTGGCTGGTCTATAAAGAATTAGGATTGGCTATGAGGCCCTGCAGAACTGCAGTGGCAAATCCTGCTCTGGATTTAGAGTAAATAGGCAAGTGGTAATGCTTGGTAAAGGTGTGCACTGAACTCCAAGTTGCCACCTCCAAAACTTCCTCGGTTGGTACTTCTCTGAGAAAGGCTGTTGAAGTGGCTGTTGCTCTGGTAGAATGTGGCCTAATATTATTAGGGACTGATTTTCCATGCTGTGTGTAGCAGTAACGAATACAGTGTCCTATCCATTTGGAGATAGTTTGCTTTGAGATAGCCTTGCCCTGTGATCCTGCAGCATATGCCACAAACAGTTGCTCAGTTTTCCTGAAAGCTTTTGTTTTGTCCAAGTAGAAGGGTAGCTGCCTGTGTATGTCCAAAGAGTGCAGAAGTTTATCCCCTTTATTCTGGGGGTTTGGATAAAAAGTTGGCAAATGGATGGTTTGGTTAAGGGCCACACTAGATACCACCTTTGGCATGAAGGCAGGGTTTGTCCTTAAAGAAGCCCTGTACTGATGAAAAAATTATAAAAGGTTCCACTGCCATTAATGCCTGTAGCTCTGAGACTCTTCATGCTGAAGTTACTTCCAGGAGCAGAGCTGTTTTCCATGATAAAAATTTTAGTTCGGCTGTATTGGCTGGCTCAAAAAGGTGGCAGGGTCAGTTTTTCCAAAACAAAATTGAGGTCCCAAGTTGGTGTTGAAGCCCTCCGGGGCGGTCTTATGCCCCTCTGAGGTACTGCTTTAGCAAGGGATGAGAGAATAAAGGAGGATCCGTGTTGTAATGTGCTGAAATGGCAGAGGCGTGGATCTTAATTGATGAGAAGGATAAGCCTTTGTCCAGCATCTCAGTTAAGTATTGTAAAATCTGAGGTATGTTTGGGACAAGAGGGTCAAGGCTTTGAGCCTGGTTCCAGGCACAGAATCTCTTCCATTTTTCTGAGTAAGATTTCCTAGTGCTAGGCCTCCTGGCCTCTAAAATGACATCCACAACAGCTTTAGAGAGAGACGTTGCCTGTCTGACTAATGGATCTGCCATGCAGCCAGGTTTAGTGTTTTGAGCTGACCGTGCAGGATCTGATTGTTTTGTTGAGTCAGAAGGTGTGAAGTTTGAGGCAGAATCCATGGTGGGCCTTGAGCTAAGTTCTTTAAGATTGGGTACCAGTGTTGGCATGGCCAGTCTAGAGCAATCAGGATCATCTGTGTTTTTTCTTGTCTGGCTTTTAAGAGTACCTCTGAAAGGAGAGGCAGTGGTGGGAAGGCATAAACTTTTAGGTTTTTCCAACTGAATGAGAGAGCATCCACTTTCCATGCTTGTGTGTGGTAAGTCCTTGTGCAGAATTTTTGTAGTTGGCAATTCAGAGGGGAGGCAAAACGATCTATGTCTGGGCATCCCCATTTTTGTGTTACCATGCTGAAGACTTGTGGATTCAATTTCCATTTGTGAGGGTCCATGATATTTCTGCTTAGATCGTCTGCCAGAGTATTTTTCCTTCCTGGCAGGAATTGTGCTTGCAGATGAACTTGATAAGTTAGAGCTGTGTTCCACAAGGTTATGGCTTGCCTGCACAGGGGATAAGAATGAGTGCCCCCTTGCTTGTTTATGTACCACATTACTGTGGTGTTGTCTGTCCTTAATAGTAATTGTCCTGGATGCAGAAGGTCGTTGAAAGCTGTTATGGCATTTTGAACAGCCAACATCTCTTTTTGATTGATGTGAAGATGCATTTGGTCTGTGGTCCACTTGCCCTGAATACATTTTCCTGCCATGTGTGCTCCCAAGGTGTAATCCGAAGCATCTGTTGTTTGAGTCTGCCTGGCTGTGGGTACAGTGAAAGGCTGACCCTTGTTGAGGTGACATGCCTGTGTCCACCATCGAAACTCCTGTTGTAGGCAAGGAATTATTGGAATTACTGCTTCTAAACTGTGAGAGTGTTGAGTCCAAACACTTTTTAGGTACCATTATAATTTCCTCATATGCAGTCTGGCATATGGAATTAGTAGTATGCAGGATGTCATGAATCCCAGGGCCTGCAGAATCTTTCTTCCAGGAAGATGGGACTTCTTTGCCAGTAACTGAAAATATTGAGTCAGTTGTCCTTGTTTGTCTGGCGTGAGGTAAGCCATCTGGGCCGTTGTATTTAAGCTGGCACCCAGGAATGTTATCTGCTGTGAGGGCACTAGTTTTTACTTCTTTTTGTTTACTGTGTACCCTAGAGAAATTAGCAACCTTCTACAAACGCCAGATGCTTTAGAAGAATGTCTTTTGTCTCTGCTTGGATGAGGCAGTCGTCCAGGTATGGATATATCTGAATTCCTTTTTGTCTGCAAAATGCAATTACTGGTGCCAGGCACTTTGTAAAGACCCCGGGTGCAGTAGATAAGCCAAAGGGCAGTGCAGAGAATTGGTAGTGCATTGTACCAGCTTTGAATCTGAGGTATCGTCTGCAATTTTGTCTCATAGGGACATGCAGGTATGCCTCTTTGAGGTCCAGAGTAACAAGCCAAGCCTTCTTGCCCAGCATGGGAAGAAGCTGCTGTAGTGTCAACATTTTGAATTTCTGAACATCCAGGTAAGTATTTAGAGTTGAAAGGTCTGGAATGGGTCTCCAGGCTTTGTCCTTTCTGGGGACCAGGAAGAGTCTTGAGTAAAATCCCTGTCCTTGTTCTTGCTGTGGTACTTTTTGAATAGCTCTCATTGCCATAAGGGCTAAAATTTGTTTTTGAGCCTCTGCCCATTGATTTTGTGGCAGGTTTGGCATTCCTTTTAGCCTTGGTAAAGTGTGAAAGTGGAATCTGTAACCGTGAGACACAATATTCAGAACCCATTTGTCTTGGGTGATTGTTTGCCAATTTTGAGAAAAAAGTGCTACTTTTCTCCCTAAGGGTGCTGCCAAAAGGGGAGTGCTTAGCGTACATAGGGGGAAGTCATTGGGACTGTTTCCTGTAAGGCTGAAACTTGTCCTCACGTCCTTTTGGGGTTGAGGTGCCCCACTGTCGTTGTCTGTTAGAGCCTTGGGGTTGAGATCTGCCTCTTGGGCATCTGTACCTGCCTCTCTGTGGCCTGTCTGACACTGGATTCTTTGTAGGCCAATTTCTGCTAAATCGAGGTGGCTGTACCTGTAAGAAATCTTTGACTGTTTGCATAGATTTAGCTTTATCCTCCATTTTCTTTAACACCTCTTCTGCCTTAACACCAAACAAGGTATCATGCTGTAAAGGAGCATCCAATAATTTTGCCTTAACATGATCAGGTAAATTCTGTTCTTTTAACCAAGCATGTCTTCGAATCACAGAACCTGTAACTGCGGCTCTACAAAAGGCCTCTAAAGAATCAAAACCACATTGCAGAGTATGTTTTCCCACCTGTTCAACTGCATGCAATAAATCATGCATTTCCTTATAGTCAGGGGCTTCTGAGCTTGCAAGCATTTTCTGTTTTAACTGAGCCATTAAATATTGTTGGTAATTAAGCATGTGAAACTGGCAATTTAAAGCCCTAACTGCTAACGTTGCAGAGGTGTAAACTTTCTTCCCCCATCTATCCAATGCTCTGGAATCTGTCAGAGAGGACTAGATTTTTTGCAATGGAAGCCTTAACCCCTTTGGGACTCTGGGAAATAGTTTCTGGATCAGCAGAAGGGTTTTTATAAAGAAACTTATGAGAGTCAGGGACTCTACAATACCTATCTGGCTTGGCTGGTGCAGGGGGTAAAGAATCAGGAGATAAACTGGATTCAGAGAACACATCATCCACAATATCTAACACAGGCGGGATAGCTAGGGGCCTCTGCTGAGGCAATAAAAGGAAGTCCCTGAGCCTTTTCTTGGATTCTGAATGCTCCTGACTTTCCCAATGGAAATGCTCCCTCATGGTATGTAAGGTTTCCCCACAACAATAATCCTCAGGAGGAGAGGCAGAAGGGATGGATTCTTCAGCATCACAGTCCTCATAGGGGTGTAGAGAGTATCCCTGGTCTGAAGAGGAATTAGAGGAAATGGAAACCTGATCAGAGGAATCACAGTCTGTATCCTGCCTAGGCCTTTTCTCAGGAGGGGGATGGGAACCCCTGATTAGTGTAATGAGGTCTTCGGCCATTTTAAGCATCTGTTTCTTAGGCATGGAGGACTGTCCAGGAGAATGCTGTACTTGCTTCTTTGTCTTTAATGGTGTTTTTGTCTTGGCTGTTTCTTTAATGGTAAGCTGTGAAGGTCAGAAGACACCCTCAGAAGCCGATGCCTGCACAGCGGCTCTGGACCCATCTGAGTTATTAGTTTCCGTAGGCCCAATACCTTGAGTTTCCAGAGGCCTAGTTGTCTCCACATGGGAGTCAGAGGCGGCCTGTGGCTCTGAGGTAGCGGGTGTCAGGGGCTGCGAAAGCGCCTCACTGAGAACCAGCGACTGGCCTAGAAGAGGCTTCGTTGTCGGTTTTGGACCTCGGATGTCTGTCCTTATCCTTGTCTTTGCGGTTTTTCATAATTGCGGTCATCGGTTAATCTAACGGCATAGTATAATTTAATCTGCGGCCAAAGTAGTGCAAAGCAAAATCAAAACGTCGTTTTATAGTGTGTTTGTTAAATCTAGCACAAAACCAACAATTAGTGACGTTGTGATCAGGGCCTAGTCATGGAATACAGTAAGAGTGGAAGTCCTTATGAGGTATTTGCTTCCCACAAGAAATACAATTATTAACTTTTTCTGACATCGATCTGAGGCAAGAAAAAAGTTTCCCCAATGGGGTACTTAGCTTTATTGAAGACTTTGGATCTGCAATTCATCGGCCAACCGGCACTTGCGAACTGTTTTTGCTTCGGGCACTGCGCGGCAAGAAAGACTGAAGAAAATGGCGTCAGATGCATCTTTTATACCCCTGGCGCACTGACGTCAGGGAGGAGGCGACAGCAACCGACGCCGGACCAAGACTTTGGAACTCTGGCCGATTACGGGACCGCCTGACAGCAGGATAACCCAAGTGTGATAACTGCAGCAGTGTAACACGATGAACATCACTAGAGTACATTTTTCTCCCATGGAGCACATGGAAGACACCCTTAAACATTGAAAAGCTGCGGCCGTCACATGGGGTAGGATCCATAAAGGTTAGGCTACTGCAACATTGATCTATATGTTGAACAACTACTAATAGAAATTTAGGATAACTAACACTTAATTTCCACAGAAAAATGACTGGTAAACAGCCTACAGTACAAAACTGCATATTACATTGGAGCTTGCAAGTCAGGCAGTCATCAAATTTACATATTTACATGTCTACAACATTTGTGAATTAGTACAGTATGCTACTTGGACATCTTATCTACCACATTGAAACAGAACAGCCTGATATGTAAATCCTAATAATTTGTTTTCTAAATCTAGTGTGAAAGAAAACAGTAAAAAATAACAGAGAAGATACTTCAAGGAAAAAGAAGTAGACTACCTGACAAGTAAGTGATTAATTTGTGATCGCCTTAAACAAATGCCATCACAAATGAGCAGGACTTCCATTTGGGAGTAAAGAAAACAGAAGAAAAAAAAGAGTTCTGTACTTACCATAACTTGGCATCTGTGTTATCTTACGTCATCATTCATCACCATAGGGTCTACAATCCAATAACAGATCCGAGCCGGCAACATACTACAGATGGATCCAAGGCTCTAGTACTTCTCCCTCCCATAATGCCCCACTGCCCTCTAACTCCCAGATCACGTTTGCTGCAAAGTACCGCAAGACTATTCTCGCAAGACTGGAGGGAAACACTCAAACTTCCTCTTTGATCTACAAGTTAGGGGGATGGTGGGTGGGAAAAATGTGATGAGTGATGACGTAGAATAACATAGATGCCAAGTTATGGTAAGTACCTAACTCATTATCTGATGTTATCCAAGTCATCAGTCATCACCATAAGGTCAGATTCTACAGCTACCATCTACGCTGGGAGGCCTCAATGAAGGACATGCTAGAGCACTGTGGAGCCAAAGGAAGCTCTGCTCCTAGAAATCAGATCTATCTTGCAGTGAGAAATAAATGTGTGAGGGTTTAGACCAAGTGGCAGCAGCACAAATGTCATTAATAGAAAGGCTTGCCAAAAAAGCTGAAGAAGTTGCTACAGACCTCGAAGAATGAGCCTTGACTATTCCTGGAATCTCACAGTGGGTAAGGTCATAGACAGTGGAGATGCAGCTAGATATCCATTTAGAAATAGTGACCTTAGAAACTGGAAGACCGTGTCTACTGGGGAAAAGGCCACAAAAAGCTGATCTGACTTAAGAAAACCTTTTCTCCTATGCAGGTAAATCCGTAACTGTTGGTGTACTTCCAAGGTATGTAGAATGTACTCCCCTTTGTTGGAATAGTTGGGGAAGAACACTGGAAGCTGAATACATTGGTTTAGAGAAGATTTGGAACAATCCTAGGTAAGAAGGAGGGGTTTGTCCTAAGAGAGACTCTGTCCTTGTGAAAAATCTTGTAAGGAGGAGTAATGGTAAGAGCTTGTAGTTCAGAGACCCTCCTAGCTGAGGTAATAGCCACCAGGAAGGCCGTCTTCCTAGACAGGAACTTGAGATCACAAGAACTAGCTGGCTCAAAAGGACTCCTAGCCAGAAACTGCAAAACCAGCTTGAGGTCCCAAGGAGGCAAAGGAGCCTTAATTGGTGGCTGAAGCGGAAAACCTCCTGTCATAAACACTTTACAAAGCCCAGATGAAAAGGTAGACTCAGAGTTCTCATGAAAGTTAGAAATCACCGCCAGCTGAAGCTTGATAGTAGAAAAACTTGCTCCCCCTTGGAAAAAGGAGGATAAGAACAAAAGTATGCATGAAACTGAAGCAGAAAAGCAATCCAGATTCCTGCTCTTTGCCCAGATAGAAAATCTTTTCCACTTACTACAATATACCTTTCTAGTGGAAGCTTTCTGGGAGACTAGAATGATATGCTTAATGGGGACGCTAGCCTGGACTGTTTTATAATCATTGGAAATGAAGAAACCATGAGATTAGATGAAGAGTCCGAAGGTATGGGAGAAGAAGAATTGATGGATGGGAAATCAGATCCTGACAGGGATCCAGTACCCATGGTGAATACTTCAGATGACACGTGATGAAGGGGAACCATGGTTGGCGAGGCCAGAAAGGAGCAATGAGGATAAGGGATGTCCTCAGGCATTGTGCTTTTTGCAGAACCTTGGGTATTAAGAGAACAGCAGGAGAAATGCATAAGAGACCCAGAGCCCAAACGTGGATAGGGCATCCCTCGGTCACTACCCCAGAGGGGGTCAATGCAAAGTACCTGCTGCATTTCTGATTGGCTGGGGAGGCAAAAAGGTCACAGCATGTTTGACCCCAATGGTTGAAAATCTGCTCTGCCACAGAAGGATTGAGGGACCACTCGTGATGACTCAAGATTGATCTGCTGAGCCTGTCGGCCAACACGCTGGAATCCCCAGGTATTGTGTTGTAATAAAAAAGCGGCCAGAGAACATCACCCATTCCCACATTCTCATAGCCTCTCCGCACAATGGGTAGGAACATGTCCCCCCCCCCTGCTTGTTGTCATATCACACCACTGGCATGTTGTCTGCTAGAACTGCAATCATCCCTATAGGGAGGCAGTCCTGGAAGGCTTGCAATGATAGAAGAACTGCTCTCATCTCTACGACGTTTATGTGCAACTTGGCCTCAAATGGGGACCACAAGCTTTCAACAGTCTTCCCCTGAAAATGCCCCACCCCACTCCAGCAGGGAGGTGTCCATGGTCACTGTGGTAGTGAGCAGTTGGAGAGAAAAGGGCTTGCCTACAGTGAGATCCTGAGATTGAAGCCAACACCGGAGGTGACATCTGCACATGGGTGTCAGTTTTATGGTCATTGACAAGGGATGAAACAGAGACAACCATTGGACTGCTAAGGTCCATTTTAACACTCTCGTGTGGTACCTGCTCAGATGAACAAGATGAATGATCATGGCCATGCATCCAAGAGCCCGAAAAAACAGGTGAATCAGGGGGCACGACAGATCTAAGATCTGCATGACCTGTTCCCAGATCAACTGAATTCTGCGCAAAGGTAACGCTGCACTCTCTGAAACAGAGTCTAACTGAACTCCTATTAATTCCAACTGTTGAGTGGGGATCAGGTGGAATTTCACAAGGTTGATGGTGATCCCCAACTGACGGAAGGGGAAGAACATAATGAATCACTTGTATCAGTCGATGCCTCAAAGGTAAAACAAAAAATAAACTTGTAACCAAAAACAAAAACAAAGATAGGCAGCAAGCTGAGAATTCCAACCACTTTATTATTAGCGCTTTCTTTCAGGAAATACATGAACTTCTTCAGACAAAGAAACCCCAAGAGTCCTCAGTTAAAAAAAACCCCAAGAGTCCTCAGTTAAAATAAAACTGTCAATTAAGATGAGATAATTAATTATAAAACCAATTAACATAACTTGAGAAATTTAAACAGCCAGTGTTATGGCAGGACATCCATTACTTATACATGTGCCAAATATGTGGACAGTAAACTTAAACCATTTATTTGCAATGAACCCCAGATTTGTAAGGATTCGTGTTTTTTTTTTAGAGAATATTAATTCTCTTGAATTTGACGGAGAGTGTAATTTTCTGACGGTAGACATAAAGGATCCGTACATCGTCATACCTCAAGAGGCTGGCATTGAATGGGTTAGTGAATTTCTATTTTTGAAAGGGATGGACCAGCAAGAGATAAATGTAATTGTGTCCTTGTTAGATCTAGCTTTGAATAATAACTTTATGCTTTTTGACAAAGAATATTTTTTGCAAAAAACTGGGGTAGCCATGGGCTCCCCATGCAGAGGCAGTTTTCCAAATTCAGTCATATCATTTTGGGAAAAACATTTCCTATTTCAGAACTCCATTTTCAAGGAAAATGTAAAATGGTAAATGGTACACTAGATATCAGGACAACAGACTCCATTAATTTTCTGGATGTGTCACTATCTAAAAATAGACCCGATAACAGATTTAAAGCTAGTATTTTCAGGAAACCTACTTACTCAAACACTTTTGTACACTTTAGTAGTAGCCATCCATTCCACCAAAAAAGGGCAGTTATTAAGGGCCAACTGGTTAGGGCAGACAGAATGGTCTCATCAGAGACTGACTTTCTGTTTGAATGTAACATATTGAAAGTCATGTTTCTTGAAAGGGGCTACCCAGAACAGCTTTTTCAACAATTGTTTGATGAAGTGGCTACTAAAAGGACTACTGGCCATTTTAAACCTATTCTATGCAGGGGTTAGCGTTGCTGCCTCACAGCAAGAGGTTCTCCTGTTCGATTCTCTGCTGGAGTGCCTTCTGTGTGGAGTCTGCATGTCCTCCCTGCGGTCGAGTGGCCTCCGAAAGACATGCGTGAATGGGCGTGCCTTCGCTGAAGGTTGGGCGTCAGGCTGGCAACTCGGCACCATAAAATCGACTGTTAATCATTAGCGGACTGGAGTTCCAACTATGCAGGGGTTATGGAGAAACAATAAATGATACTCCCCCTGATGAACATAGGGAGAATAGTATTAGGAATTATGATGGCAGAAAAAGCTTTCTTACTACTTTCTCTATTGATGCACATGCCATTAAGAATATTATGATTAAAAATTGGGCTATAATATCAGAGGACGGTACTATTAATATGAAATTAAGAGATAGACCACATATTACCTATAGAAGAGGTCTAAATTTTAAAGATTTGTTTGAAAGGAACAATCAAAAATGCCCCAACAACCAGGGGATGAGAAAGTGTGGGAGATGTCAGCAGTGCCAGCAAATTATGGTAACTAATAAAGTTCGCATACGTAACAAAATCTACACCATCAATGGAAAATTTAACTGTGAAACAGCAGGAGCAGTATATGCTGCTTTATGCCACTGTTGCCAAAGCTACTACTTTGGTAAAACTGAAAGAATGTTTAAGCAGAGAATTTATGAACACCAATACCAAATTAGTAGGGGTAATACCACAAATGCTTTGGCTAGACACATTCTAGAATACCCTACACATGAATTCCAGTTTACAGTATTACAACAAATAGTTAGGAACATTAGAGTTGGGCCCTGGGAATAAAAACTTGAGGAACAGGAACTTGAGATTGGCAAATTAAAACATATGCACATGTTCCACCAGGGCTTAATGAATACTGCTTGATATAAATGTATTTGAAATTAAAAGCCCTACAAAGGTGAAATTTGGTTGTACAACACAACTTTTCTAATACTTGAATGAATTTATAAATATTTATTTATACATATCTATCTTTATACATTTATACAAATTTTATATTTCCATTTGTTTGAGTTGTTCAAGTTGTTATCTAGCATTTAACAGTATTTAGATTAATTTATATACACTAGAAAATTAAGTAATAAGACTGATGTGTTGTGATTTTAAAATTGTTGCTGATTTAAAAACAAACATTTATATTTATTTGCATATACATTTTACCTTGTATAACACTGGCTCTTTAAATTTCTCAAGTTATGGTAATTGTTTTTATAATTAATTATCTCATCTTAATTGACAGTTTTATTTTAACTGAGGACTCTTGGGGTTTCTTTGTCTGAAGAAGTTCAAGAAGAAGAAAGTGCTGACAATAAACTGGCTGGAATTCTACAGCTTGCTGCCTATCTTTGTTTTTGACGTCCGTCGGTTGAAAGAAGCACAGGCTAGACAAGCTGCTACGTCGTGGTCTGGGCCTAAGCAAGGTAAGCAGTAAAAGTGGAAATCTTTATGAGGTATTTGTTTCCCACAAGTTAAACAGTTATTCACTTTTTCTGACATCGGCTGAGGCAAGAAAGAGTCCCCAACGGGGTACTTAGCTTTTTAGAAGTCTTCGGTACTTGTAGTAGTAATCTCTGGTTCTGACCGACCGGCACTTGCGAACAGCTTCTGCTTCGGGCGCCACGCGGCAAGAAAGACTGAGGAAAATGGCGTCGGCTGATGCCTTTATACCCGAAGAACTGCAGCTATGACGTCGGGTGAAGTGCGACACCAGCCGAGGCCAGATCCAGACTTTGGAATCCGGCTGACCGAAGGGCTGCCTGACGACAGGACAACCCATTTGTAAGGACTGCAGATGCATCCTTGAAGGACATCACTGGCTCTTTAAATTTCTCAAGTTATGGTAATTGTTTTTATAATTAATTATCTCATCTTAATTGACAGTTTTATTTTAACTGAGGACTCTTGGGGTTTCTTTGTCTGAAGAAGTTCAAGAAGAAGAAAGTGCTGACAATAAACTGGCTGGAATTCTACAGCTTGCTGCCTATCTTTGTTTTTGACGCCTCAAAGGTGCCATGAGGAGGCAATCATCGAGGTACAGAAAGAACTAGAACTCCTGCAGTCACAGTTGAGCCGCTACCAATGCCATACATTTTGTAAACACCCAAGGGAGACCGAAGGGTAGGGCTGGTAATTACTGGCTCCTAGTTGGAACTGAAGCTGTCTCCTGGAACGCCTGTCTATCTTGATGTGATAATAGGCATCCTAGAGATCTACAGAGCACATCCAATCATCCTTGTGAAAGAGGGGCAGAATGGACTGAGCACTGACCATCTGGAACTTTGACTTCTTTATTGAAATATTGAGCTCACTGAGATCCAGAATAGGACATAGGTCCCCCGCCTTTTTTGGCACTAAAAAGAAGCAAGAGTAAGTGCTGGATTTTCTTTGTCCTACTGGGACTTCTTGGATTGCTCTTTTGAGAAGAAGCTGTTGAACTTCTTTGAAGGCCAACTCCCTCTGAGTGGATGAAATGTCTGGGAGGTAACTTCTTACTGGAGGGGGTTCCAAAAAGGGAATGAAATAGCCCCTGGAAACGATATTTAACACCCACTGATCACAAGTGATATTTGTCCAGGATAGTGGGTGTAGAGAAATGAGACCCCCGACTGCCTTCAGTGCACAGCAGCAGGGCAATGCTTCAGGAGTGCTGATAGGACTGCTCAGGGAAGAGTTCCCTCTCCCCCTGCCTCTGGAAATGGAATCCTCAGGAGATTCCTGGAAGGAAAACTGTGCCTTACGGAACCACATCTTTCTAGTTCCCAGTTGGGGCTTAGAGAAAGATCTCTGGGGAGTAGAAAGCTTGATCCCCACTGCAAACAGAGTCTTCCCTTCCTGCTTGCTGTGGGTGAAAGTGTCCTTCATAGAAGGTCCAAAAAGAGTAGAACCACTAAAGGGGACATTAGTAAAGGACGCCTTGAAGGGTTCCACAAACCTGCATAAACTTAACCAAGCATGATGCCTCAAAGCAATGCCAGTACCAGCTGCCTGAGAGGTAGCTTCCGCAGCAATGGAAATTAACCTCACCGAGGAATTGACGAGGGAAGTCAGAGGGGATAGCTTGGGGCACACCTTCTTGAGGTCCTCTGCCGGCAACATCTCTGTAAAGGAAGTGGAAAGCTCTTGGACCAAATCCCTTTGGAGGTGGGTAAAATGTGCTAAATAATTTGTCACTCTCAGTCCAAAAGTAGAGGCATACACACACTTCCCAAAATGGTCTATCACCCAGAACTTCCTGTTCTGGGGATGGACCATGAAACTCTGCTCTGCTAGCTCCTTTTTAATGATGTCAACAACCACAATGGCATTGACTGGGACACCCTTGCTCCAGAAAGAACGGTCTGCAGGAGGGCTAAGAAATCTTTTGGCCCTTTTTGGAACAGGCTCCACAGTGTCCTGTTCTTTCCAGGCCCTGCTGGTAATCAAATCTACTAACTCATCAGCAGGGGGGACACCCAGGAGATAGACAGGCCCATCCCAAAGGCCTTCAGAAACATGGACTCCTCTAAAGACAGGGTTTGAGGAGACCATCCGCCCTTTTGCTTCAAGATTTCAAGGATGTCTCCAAAGGAGACATCGTCAAGTGAAGATCTGGGGGGCCTCACCAGCTGAAGTAGAGAGAAGCAGGGAGGGACCAGGAGATGCGGCAAAGGAAACTTCCTGTCCTGCAGAATTCCCTCTCCACCATCTGGAAAGCCGAGGGTCTGGAAGCGGTCCCATCCCCCTCATCTGAGGGAGAGACCCCCTGGAGAGGAGGAATGTGTCTGGAAACAGCATCACGACCCCGGATGATACCGGTCTGGAGCTATTGAAGGCTGAAATGCCAAGGGGAAGGGACGGTTCAAGAAGACAGCGCCGGATCCCCCTCCCCGGTAGAGCCGGCACTGACCACTCCAGTATGGGGCTCACCACGCTCCAAGGGTGGAGGAACAGAATAAGCCAGGGACCCTGATGGGGTCAAGAAAGGGGGAATACTCAGCCTCACCAGAATCTGACTGCAAGTGTCCTGGTCCCTAGACTCCAAAGCCACTGGGTTGGAAGAGGAGAAAGAGAAACCAGGAGGGGTGAGGCCCCTCTGGTCAGATAGGCAGAGGAAGCCAGGAGCTCCAACTCTATTTAGGCCTTGAGGAAGCACCTCATCAGCCTGTCCATATCTGAGGGTAAGAGACTCCTCGAAGATCCGGAAGAGGAACAGGAGTGGGTAGACTTAGAGGGAGATCTGCCTGACCTACTGCAATGTTCTGGGGTATGACTCCTATGTCTCGGAGCTGAATGCACTGTCTGTTTGGAGATAGAAGGGAAAACTACCTCCTCCAAGACAATAATTGGATCCGACTATCCTGTCGGCTCTGAAGGCCTGGCTAACACAGTGGACAGATCCGCCTAACTGGCCGGATCCAAGGTTGGGCTCATCTTGGTCGGATCAGAGGGCCTCTGAACCGGACAGGCCCTGGATCTGAGACATAGCTCTACAGCTCTGAAGACCATGGATCCGAGACGAACTGGGCTGGAATCGGATCTGGAGACTTAGGATCCTCCAGCCGCAGTTTCTTGCAAGGATCTGGCTGGAAAGAAGGGGTCTTCCTCTTCGGATCTGAGGGGAAACGAAAGGTTTGAGCCAGACCCTTTAACAAAAGTTTGTTGCGGTGCTCCGCCAAGGCCCTGGGGTTAAATGCTGCACAAATGATGCATTCAACCTCCGGATTGCCAAGCAATACAAGCACTCCTTGTATTTCATCCAGCAAGGACTTCTTCAGAATGAAAGCGGTTAATAAAAGTGTTTTATGCTAAAGTTTTAGTAGATACACTTTGTGAACGTTTTCTTTGGTTTCTATGGTGGAGTACTTGGCGGTATTATTTTTATTTGTGTTTTGTCTATTACCATTATCAGTTGGGACAGTTTTTACTTTTATCAAATACAAATGTTATTTATTTACTTAGTTGGTCTGTTTTTAAAAAATATTGGCAAATTTTATAAATGCATACAAATCTAAAGTAAAACAAATATTACAACAGAAAGTTTTATGCATTACAGACCACGACAATAAATTTCTGCATTCGTCGTCCCTGCTAGCCAACCATTACAGACATCTTGCTGAACAGAAAATAAGGATGCTGCTACCTGTACTGTAAGGGAAAAAGGAGTTATGTACCTACCATAACGTTTCATGTTAGTTGTCTTCATCTCGCCTTCTTTTTTGCTTGTTGGGATCGGAGCCGACTCGGCCATCTTCTATAGCTCGAGAGCTGTTTACTGGCTCGAGGCTACCCCTTATCCCATGATGCCTAGCGCTAGCTACCCAGATCTCATTTGAAATAGCTAACCCCAGTCATAGCTATAGAATGAAACCCCTCCAAGCAGAAGGTTAAACTACTTGTCATAATTTCTAAATCAGTAGAGGGAATAAACCAGAGAACACTCAGCCAGTGAAACCTGAACTCCTCTCGGTCCAATAGGACAAGGGGATGGAGGGGGGAGACGCAAGAAAGAAGGCGAGATGAAGACAACTAACATGGAACGTTATGGTAGGTACATAACTTCTTTATGTTAAGTTGTCTATCTCGCCTTCGTTTCTTGCTTGTTGGGACAGTGTCCCTGGCACCTACGATCCTGGGCGGCTCATTGGAACAGACTCTTCAGAAGAGTGGAACCAAAGTTAGCTCTACTCCTGGAGACCATATCTAACTTGTAATGAGAAATAAAGGTATGAGGATTTGCCCACGTGGCAGCGGCACAGATAGAGTCCATGGGCAACCTAGACTGGAAGGCTACAGAGGTGGCCAAAGCCCTAGTAGAATGACCTTTCGGATTGGTAAACAACTCTTTGTTTCTTAGTTGATAGATGAAAGTAATAATGTGAGACAACCACCTGGACAGGGTGACTTTGGAAACTGGAAGACCCTGTTTGCCCCTAGCATAGGAAAGGAAAAGTTGGTCCGACTTTCTTATATCCTTTGTTCTATGCAGGTAAAAACGCAATTGTCTATGAACATCCAAAAGGTGTAATTTGTATTCTGCCTTGTTGGTGTGGTTAGGGAAAAACACAGGGAGGTCTATAGATTGATTTAGATTATTTTCTGAGCAGACTTTCGGAAGGAAGGAGGGATTACTTCTCAGAGCAACCCTGTCCTTATGAAAAACTAAGTATGGAGGACGAACACTTAGTGCCTGAAGTTCCGAGAAACGTCTGGCTGAGGAAATAGCTACTAGAAAGAGAGTTTTCCAAGATAGAAACTTAACGGGGCAGGATGCTGCCGGTTCAAAAGGGGGCATAATCAAGGAGGTTAGTACCAAGTTAAGGTCCCAAGGAGGAGGGGGATCTCTCACTGGGGGCCTAAGGAGAGTATTCCCTCTGAGAAAGGCTTTACACAGCTTATGAGACATAATGTTTAGATTAGAAAACCCAACAAGAAAGTTAGAGATGGCCGCTAGTTGAACCCTGATTGTGGCAGAAGCGGACCCAGAATGAAATGAATGAAATAGCTCTGTTAGGAACTCCAAGATTTCGTGAACCGGGGCTGAAAAGGGATCTATGTTCCTAGCATCTGCCCAACAAGAGAAACGTTTCCATTTGCTAGCATAAGTCTTCCTAGTAGCGGATTTGTGAGAGGAGACAATGATCTCACGTACGGCCGGGGAAATGCTGGGAAGCCTGGCTAGGGTTGGAATTGGATCAACCAAGCTGTGAGCTGGAGTGTTTGGAGGAATCGATGCAGCTCTCCTCACTGATGAATCAGGAGGTCTGGAATAGGATCCAGAATCCAGGGCTGGTCGAGGAGGTAACGGTGCAGGAATGGAAACCATATCTGTTGAGGCCAGTAGGGGGCAATGAGGATCATTTTGCAACCCAACAGAATAGCTTTCTGTATGAGTTTGTGTATAAGAGGGAATGGTGGGAAGGCATAAAGAAGTCCCTGAGGCCAATCGTGGACTAGAGCATCTCTGGGAGGGTGACCGGGAAGCGGTAAAAGGGAGAAGTAGTTGCTGCATTTGCTGTTGAAAGGGGTGGCAAACAGATCGCAACAAGGCTGTCCCCATTTGCGGAAGATCAAATCCACAACTACCTGATTCACAGACCATTTGTGAGGCATGAGAATAGCTCTGCTGAGCCTGTCCGCTATGACGTTGGACTTCCCAGGGATGTGTGTCGCAATCAGAAATCGTTGGGAGGAAATTGTCTACTGCCAGAGTCTGAGTGCTTCTCGACCTGGTTCTGCCCTGCTTGTTGATGTACCATACCATTGACATGTTGTCTGTTTGAATTGCAATGGTCCCAGAAGGGAGAGAGTCCTGAAGGGCTTGCAACGCTAGAAGCACAGCTCTCATCTCCAAGACATTTATGCGCAGATGGTACTCGTGAGGCTGCCAAGTGCCTTGGACTGTCCTGCCCTGATAATGCCCCCCCACCCTATCAGTGAGGCATCCGTGGTCACTGTGGCAACTGGAGGGGGCTGGATGAATGGTCTGCCCTGAGACACTAGTGGGGAGACCATCCACCAGGAAAGGTGCCTTTTGCATGTTTCTGTAATCATGATCATGTGAGACATGGGGAGCTGTTGAAAGGACCACTGTGTGAAAAGAAGCCACTGAAGAAGTCTCATGTGAAAATGGGCCAGATGTATCAGAAGAATTGTCGCTGCCATAGAGCCCAGCGTTTGAAGGACCGACCTGACTTGCACCCTTTTGCATTGCATGAGGACATGGACTTGCTGCCGAATTGTGGCCACCCTGTCTGGCGGTAGTCTTGCAGACATACTTCTTGTATCTAAATCTGCTCCCATATAGGTAACAGATTGACAGGGCAAGAAGGCAGATTTTTCGAAATTTATAGTAATGCCTAGCTGGGCACAAATTGTAACTGTATAGTCCCTGGCTTGAAGAAGTTGATGCCTGGTAGTAGCAGTAAGGAGCCAGTCGTCTAGATATGGAAACACCTGGAATCCTCAACGCCTCAGGTGAGCAGTGACTACTGCCTTGCATTTGGTAAACACCCTGCGGGCTGTGGTGAGACCAAAGGGCAGAGCTCTGAACTGGTAGTGACTGGCTCCCAGCCGGAAGCAAAGGAACCTCCTGGAGCATCTGTCCATTTTGATGTGGTAGTACACATCCCCGAGATCTACTGAGCACGTCCAATTGTCCTGACCCAAGAAGGGTAGAATGGACTGTAGCGTGACCATCCGAAACCTCATTCCTTGAACAGACTTGTTTAGTCTGCTGAGATCCAATATTGGTCTCCAGCTACCTGTCTTTTTTGGTACCAAAAAGAACCTTGAGTAAGTTCCGGATCTGTGTTGGTCTGCCGGGACTTCTGGATGACTCTTTTTTTCTAGCAGTCTTGAAACTTCTATGACTGCTTGGGCCCTCAGATTGGGTGGAACATCTGGAAGGGACTTGCTTGATGATAAGGGGGGTTGAAGGAAGGGAATTATGTAGCCTCCGGACATGATAGAGTTACCCATTTGTCTCTCGTTATGTTTTGCCAGGCATTTGGGTACAGTGAAAGTCTTCCCCCAACTGCCTACAGAGGCGGGCAGCCGGGCAACCCTTCAGGGATGCTGGAAGGGCTTGTCAGAGAAGGATTCTCTGCTGCCCTGGTTCTGCGGACCCCCTCTGCCCCGAGGGCGGCATCTGTTGTTGTTGTTTCCTCCTCTGCCCCTGGAGGAAAAATCACTACGTGTGTCAGGCGGGGCTCCCTGGGATTTCCGAAACCACATTTTACCACTCTTCTGACCCTTGGGGTATGGTCTGGAAGGAGTGGAAAAACGGACTCCCATGGCAGAGAGAGTCTTGCTTTCCTGTTCACACCTAGTCAGAGTGTCTTTCACCTGTGGTACAAAAAGAAAGGAACCGTCAAAGGGAGTGTTGGTGAACGATGCTCTAAAGGGTTCCGTAAAGTCACACAGCTGCATCCAAGCGTGTCTCCTGAGAGCCACGCCTGTACCTGTGGCTCTACTCGCACTATCGGCTGCATAGGAAATGAGCCTCATGGAGGAGTTGACTACGGAATTAAGGGTTGCCAGCTGAGAAGCCACTTTAGCTTGAGCCCCTTCAGTTGATGGATCCTGGAGGGTATCTCCGAGCTCTTTCAGGAGATCCCTCTGAAGCCTGGTAAAATGGCATAAGAAATTCAGTGACCTCATGGAAAAGGTCGCTGAAGCAAACATTCGCTTCCCGTATCTATTCATGACCCTAGACTCCTTGTTAGGAGGATGGACAGAGGAAGAAGTTTCCGCTAACTCCTTTTTAGTGGCTGCTGCTACCACCATGGCATCTACGGGAACACCCTTAGTAAGGAACTGTTTATCAGGGGGTGCAGTGATAAACTTGCCGGGTCTCCTCGGAGTTGGTTCCACTGTATTCGGTGCTGATCAAGCCCTTCGAGCCACCACTGACATTAGTGGATCGAAGGGGGGAGAAACCCAGGAGGTGGAAGGTTGGGAACCAAACGCATCCAGGAATACAGATTTATCCTCAGTAGGGGCTAGGACATTCCAGTTCCCCCTCTGCTTAAGCATTTCTAGGATGTCCGAAAAGGAAACATCTTCAGAGGGGGATCTCGGGGACCCTTCCGATTCATCCAAATCCATATCCGAAGTGACAGACTCGGGGGAGTCAATATGCTTCCTCTTGCACTTCCTCTTCCGAGTGGGCTCCTCTGAATGATAAGGGGAGGCCTCGGAAGAAGAGGAAACACCCAATGGGGTGCTCTGGAGTGCCGGTTCCCCACGCTTGGGGTCTGGAGGAGGGACAAAGATTGACGCAGGCACTACAGAGGACGGAGCCAGTGGGGTCGAAGGTGGAGCTGACTTATAGGCCAGTAGACTCCTCATGACATCGAAGCCCTGCCACGATGCAGAGAAGGCTCCAGCTCTGAGGAAACTGGAATCCTCCTCCGCACCGAGGGAGACGGCTCCGAGGCCGATGTAGGAGCCGAGCTCACCCGCGCCGATGCTCCGAGAGGGAGAACGGGGTCGGACAAGGGTCCGATGCCACTTGCCCCCTCGGAGCCGACGAGGGAGTCTCGGCGCCCAGATCCCTCGACGGACGGCACCGTCAAGGGGATCGGAGCCGACGACGAAACCAAAGGAGAAATTGTTATCGGTGCCGACGGTTCCACGATTCGAACCCCAACAAACTCCGGCTCCGAGCTCAATGGAGTCAGAGGAGGAACATCAATAGAAATGGACGGAGCTGACACCTGTTGAGGAGGGCTGGACAACATTTTGGCCAGTGACTGCGACTTCAACAATCTACTGACCACTCTCTCCACGTCATGATCAGAGAGCCTAGAGGACCGAGAAGAGTGGGATGATCTGTGACTACGGTCACTCTGCAATAGGGGAGACCGAGGAGCCGAATGTATAGACTCTAGAGAAGGGGACCTCGGCCTCTTGTGGGTCCGCGACGGCTCCGAAGGTACTGGTGGAGCCGACGAGGAGGCAGTCTCCTCGGTTCCAGCCAGAACCGAAGTAGTAGGTAAGGCTTGGGTCAATGACGGCTCCGAGCTGGGAGCCGACGATTTGGTCGGTTTAGGAGATTTCACCGGCTGAGCCTTGGCCGGTGAATCCTGGGGCTTGGGAAGACCCCTCAAAATAAGTTTATTTTTGCGCTCCTGCAGAACTCTTGGGCTAAATGCATGGCATACAGAACAAGAGTCCTGGAGGTGCACTGCGCCTAAGCAATAGACGCAAGAAGTGTGCCCATCTGTCAGAGACATTTTCTGACAGCATGAGTCACACTTCTTGAATCCAGACACCTTGGATTCTTTAGACATAACTAGAAAGATAACACTCTAAATAGTTTTTGGCCAAGGGCCGAACAGCAAAACTAAACTAATGCTAATGCTAAACACTAACCACAAAAAATAAACAATACACAGTATACTACAGTTTAAAGATAGATAGTTTTTTTTAACTTAAACTAGGAAGCCTCTAACTTAAACGGCTACCTACGATCAAAATGAAGAAGCTAAACTAAAACGCTACCTACAAGAGGGATGGGGGGAGGGGAATAACTCTCTAACTTAAACGAGTTCTAAGGGAAAACTACAAATACACTAAACTACAACAAACTAGTTAGCGAATATTATTTAAACAATAAACTACTAGAAAAAATCCCTAATCTAACAGAAATACGAGCCCTAGCCAGTAACAATGAACCTCGCAGCTGAAGCAGCAAAAGAGATCTGGGTAGCTAGCGCTAGGCATCATGGGATAAGGGGTAGCCTCGAGCCAGTAAACAGCTCTCGAGCTATAGAAGATGGCCAAGTGGGAGCCGAGGATCGGCTCCGATCCCAACAAGCAAAAAACAAAGGCGAGATAGACAACTTAACATCCTTATATCCCTTCATGGCTATGACCAATAGATGCATACCAGGACTGCTTAAACCCAAATATTGTATGTATTAACTAACCTAACACATAATACTGTATTAGCCTCTATCCCAGTGTTTTTGCCTATGGCTCCCTGTGCATCACCATTGCTCCTGTGATATTCATCTGTCTCACTTTGCCTCTAGCTTCTTCTCTCCCTGCCCTCACTTGCCTTCTAGATCACCCTCTTGTACTTTGCCCCCCTAGCCTTTCCGTCTAAGGAACTAAGTATCAAAGTAGCTCCCTTATTAACTGTCTCTTGCAGTATTAGTGACCACTTTCCAGCCTTAATAATTTGTACAACCAACACAACACCCTCCCAACACCTAATCAAAGAGACCAGAAACCTAAGTTTTAACCCAGCAGTTTTCAATGAAACCCTTAGAACTATCAACTGGAATATTCTAAAACTCCTGCTACTCGATGAAGCTGTTGAGTTCTTTAACTCCACATTCCTAACAATCCTCAACAAACTAGCCCCACTAAGACAAACAAGAGTCAAAATTAAGCATGACATATGGCTTACTAATCCAACCAAACTATGGACACCAGGGACAAAATATGGAAAAAATGGCAAAAGTATAAAAATCCCACCAATCTGTTACAATTAAGGCAGCTACTTAACCAAGTAAATAGCCTGATCACTAATGACAGAAAGGAATACTATCTAAACCTTCAAAAAAATCACAAGCAAAATCCTAAGAAATTCTGGACCTCTACTTCATCTCTAATTAACCCTGGTACCAATAATAACCCATGCCTATTCTCCATAAAAACTGCCAGTGAAATAGCCACACTTTTCAACTCACATTTCAGACACCATAGCCAAACTCACCACTACTTTTCCCAACACTAATGGCAGCTCCTCTTCACTATCACATCCCTCTCTGGAACCCACACCCAACTCTTCTACTTTTTCTTTCTCCCCATTCCTATCTCCACCATAACTAAACTTCCCAAACTGAAACCTGACTCATGTGCCCCTGACAATTTACCCCCAGAATATCTCCAGATGTCAGCAAGATCCATTGCCTATCCCATCAGCATACTTCTCAATAGATCTCTCCAAGAGGCTTACGCATTATGGAAAAAGTCATTTATTTTCCCACTCCATAAAGGTAGTAACAGTACAGATATATCTAACTGCAGACCCACTGCTATCCTGACTCCTATCTCCAAAATTCTTGAAAAATGCATTCACCACCAACTTCTAGACTATCTACTACTAAACAAACTCCTCTATCCAAGCCAGCACAGGTTTAAGCCTGGCCACAGCACTACTACTGCCCTCATTTCCTAAATGGACACGGTCAATCAAGCCAGAAAAAAAAGGCAAATTTGTATTCTCTACCTTCCTTGACCTTTCAAATGCATTTGATATGGTCTTCCACTCCTTACTCCTCAGCAAACTCTCCACCCAATCATAAACTGGTTCACAAACTATCTAATAGATACACAACAATCCACTAAATGGCTCAATGCTTTCTCTCCATTTCTTAACTCCTCTACAGGGGTACACCAAGGCTCCATTTTAGGACCACTACTATTCAGTATTTTTCTAAATGACTTCCATATCACCCTTAAACATGGAAATGTTGTACAATATGCATACAATTCAACCATTATTTGCTGTGCTAAATCAATAACCGAACTCCTGCAGATCAGCCAAAATACGTTTACCACCACCGAAAGCTGGATGGTTAATAATCACCTAGCCCTAAACCCAAACAAAACTAAACTGTTACTATTCACCCCCAAGATAAACCTCTCTGTCAACAAGACAGATTTCATCATTCACTCCCAAATTAAATCTACCATACAGCTTGTCTCCCACACCAAGTTGCTAGGAGTCCTCCTCAATGAAAACCTGACTTCTGACCTCCACATCCATACTAACATCAAAAAACAAACTATAAGCTAGGCACCCTTTACTGACAAAAATACTATATTAACTGTTCCACAAACCGAACTCTCGCCTTAACCTTTCTCCTACTTTTACTCCTCTATAGTGCTCCCCTCCTCACCAATATCCACTCCACCCTAAAAACCAAACATGAATCATACTACAACATAGCCAAGTTTGCAACCAACAAAAAACACTCTTCCCATCATTGCACTGTCTGAAAATCACTCAACTGGCTAGAACTCCCACATCAGCTAACCTAGCTGCAGTTCACCACAGCTCACACAATAATTTACCAACCCTAAGACTGCCCTGCCCTCTCTTCCATCTTAACCCTCTATCACCCAAATAGACCACTCAGATCTGAAAATCAACTTATTCTGCAAGTAGATATACCCAAACTTCCCAGTGAAAAATTCCTTTATTCCTTCTCTATTGCCAAGCATTGGAACATTCTCCCTTCAGCTATCAGAACTTCCAGTAGTATCTCTTCCTTCAAAATATCTCTGTGGCATCATCTCTCCACACTATGGCAGTGCAACTGTCTCAGCTCTCACTCATCCATAACCTAACTACGTATTCTAAGCCTCTTTCTACTTAAATTTACATCCTTACCCCTGCAGACTTTCGTTTCTCTAGTCAAAACAATGGGTCCCTATTATATTAGCGAACGTACTGAATTGTGAATGCTGTTTAGTCGAACGTCATTACGTGAAATGCTAAAATACCGAAAGCACAGAACAGCGATTTTTTCTTAGAGAAAAAAAATCACTGAGACATTTTCGGGACTTTGCCATTTCCTCCACTGTGGTGCAATCTCGGAGTTGGTATATTTAAGTGTGGGGGGGGGGGTGAAGCCCCCCACTTTATTTTGTGTTTGGATTTTTTTTTTTTTTTTTTTTTTACAGATCAGGGATTTTCTTCCCTGGAAAAAAATTTTTGTGTGTTCAACATTTTGGGTTTTCAGGGATTGTGGGTCAATTATATAGCGTTCGCAATTCAGTGCGTTCGCTAATATAATATATAGACCCAAAACAACTATTTTATCTCTGTTTTCCTCTATCATCCCCCACCCTTTCATCTATCCACACCTCTCTCTTCAGTCTTCTACCTATAACACCAGAACACCTTTGGTATACTGCCAAAATACCTTTTCTTCAGTATACCACCCTTATAGTACTTTAATTTAATCATTTTACTACTTTGTGACTCTTAACCTAGACATCTGTACATATTGGGCATTTGCACATCTTGACTTTTGTATATTACTGTCTGTTTTGTAATATTGCTTGTACATTCTAACTGTTTAATTTATACTTTATGTATTTTTGTATTGTGGAGCTTTTCTCCCCAGGCCTGCAATGAAAATGGGTTATTCTGACCCAGTGAACTTTCCCAGTAAATAAATGCCAATAAATAAATAAATAAATAATTTGGTAACAAATAATAATGCAATCTATTTCTAACTCTATATAAAGCAACTATAAACACTGTTTACTTAAGTGTGTCACTACATTAAACATTTTCAAAATCAACATTGCAATATTAAACATTATAATGTATCTGCTATGGGTTTTACAAATTATAACTCACAAGATGCCATTGTTTTAACTTTTAGCCAGAATTTCAAGTTAACTTTGGAATCTTTTACTTTTACATATGTACTGTACTATCTGTTTACCATATATTATGTTCATTAACATCAAAACTGCATGAATGGTGGAGAAAAAGGCTTCTTCCTGTCCTTGGTTATTAATTTTCTAGCAACTGCTAATAAGTACCACAGTACAGGTATCTGTAGAGCATTAAATAAAATCAACTGTTTGATAACATGAAATGTGTCTATCCATATTGCGAATACAGATTTTATACCTACCCATCACTCTGCAAGATACATCCACAGATGCTAGGCAGAAAGGCCATCCAGATGTAGGATAATTACCACCTATTGCAGATGGCCTTCTCACATACCAAAGGGTACAATGAGTAGACCTTGGTCCCATGGCACAGAGGGATAAATCCTTAACTGTACCACAGATTACCTGTGCTTGGTTAGTAACCTTGGTGCTAGCAAACGCAGACAGGTGAGGTTGAGAGTGAGCGGCTGACGTTCCCATCCTGTCTCACTGCACTGAAGACATCTGCACGAACAGCCTAGTGTGTCTGCACCGCAAGCTGGATGGTGCTTGGCCAAGAGGTTGTGCATTTATGGCCGTGTGTTTGCACCTCCTAATACAACTATAGCATAGCTCGCAGACTGCAAAAGGGATGAGGATGAGAGAGTACTCAGGACCTGCAGAACAGCCAACTCCCTAACACCCAATTCTAGCCTGCACTGGGGAACAAATGGGTTGCAGACTCTTGCTCTGCAGGAGGAAAGCCACTGGACCAATTGTGCGAACAGAAAAAAAAAAAAAAAAAAAAAAGTAAAAGATACTCTCATCCTGGAGTGGGTGATAGTTTCAATTATAGTAAATGAAGGAAAAGATCCTGCGGAAGGACCATTAGCGTTGGGAGGGTGGCCTAATGGTTAAGGTGTTTGCCTTACAAACACAAGGTACAGGGTTTGAGTCCCACAAGGGATAACTGGCTAGGCTTAAAATGGCTCACAAGGGCAGTTAGCTTAGTACTAAGCTATGAACCTATAACTCCTCATCCTTTACTATAAATTACTTATGATGATAATGGTAAACTGAATTGCTTGGACATTGCCAAGCTTGTTAGATTTTGAAAAGTTCTGGTGAGTGAAGGTCAGACAACTATATAACATCACTAAAGCCATACTGATACAACAGGATACTGAACGAAAAGGAAACCTATTAGTAGCTGTCAGTCTTAACGCAGAAAAGACATCTGACTGAGTTAGTTAGGAGTATTTTGAAGAAGTGTTAATAAAATATGGGTTCCCAGAGAAACTGGTATGATTTATATTAACAACATATGGGGGTTGTCAGCTGAGAGACGGCTGTCAGATAATTTTAGCTTGTACAGGGGACAAGACATGGCTGCCCATTTGTCCAGTCTCATTCTGCCCTCTATTTAGAACCTCAGGCAGCACAGACACAACTATCAAACATTAAGAGACATAAATGGTCAAGGAAAGAAATTAAAACTGCCTTTTTTGCAAATGATGTTTGCTTCACCTTACAAATCAAGAACAAGACCTTCCCATTCTATTTAATCTATTAGTCAACTTCCAGATTCTATCAAGGTATAAGATAAACCTAGGGAAAACAAAGGCCCTTTCAATAAATTACAGCCCAACCCAAATGTAATCAAGGCATACACTTACTTACAGTGACAAGGAAGAATATAAAATATTTAAAAGTTTAGCTAACAAGACAGCTAACACTGGCAATACAACAATATGGGAAACAGTGTACAGAAGACAGTGAACAAACTTAAATCCTGGAGACTAATGACAGTTGAGCCTGGCCACAAAATGCAAGCTATAGAATGTTTGTTGTCCCGCTGGCATTTTATGCACATCACAAGCCTTCATGACCACCTGACCCCCAAGGAGAAGCTGATGGTAATATGTAAAAGGAAGATTCAAGAGTCTATATGGGAAAGAAAGCATGCAAGAGTAACCTGAGAGAAGCTAATAATGCTACTTTAGATAGAGGACCGGGATTACCAGATCTGAAATTATTATAAGGCAGCATACTACATCATATTCAGTTTGGGGAGCATAAAGCAAGATGTAAAGAAATTCTGTTATCACAAGATACACTGCCAAATGAAGCAAGAAGATTAGTCCTGTGCACATAGCATTACAGAAAAAAGGAAACTACAACTGCAGTGAAAAATATAATGGATGTAGCAAGAAAAATATTTAAAAAAATTATCTAAAACCTGAACACTAGAGATATTACCATAAGGTATAGGGCTGACCATGGTGGGTGGGCAGTGACAGAACAGAGAAAGAGAAACAGACTGAAAATACTGAGAGAAGTTACAACATGATAACTAATTATGTGGGAGAAACAAAGGAAAATATCTGCCCGCCAACAAAGTGATATGTCAAGATACCATGGACTTCTAAGGCAAACAACAGCTGTTAGGGAGAAAATGAACATGGTCTCTAGGCTGAGCAAAGCTTTTAATATAGCCTAAAACAGAGGAAGCAGGAGTTAAATGAATATTAAGCAGCGCCTATAACATTTTGCATGAAAAAAGAAAAATAAGTTTGGAAAGCTTGAAAGTGGACTGTAAAAAGAGAAGTAGGATTTACCTCAACTAGGATCAGTGGATAGATATCTACCCGCCACTGAAAAAATGTATGTGATCAAGAAAGTTCAGAATTTTTGTCTGGGAGTAAGGCATTTTTACACCCAAGCAAGCTACTGAAAATGGGTACCAGTTTTACTGGAAATGTATGGAGGGGAATAGGAAATTGGAATTATATTTTCTGGTCAAGTCCAGAGTCAGCAAACTTTAAATAGACATTTTGGGAAATGTTACATCAGATAGCAGGTAAACTGCGCTAACAAAGGCTATACTTCTGGTGAGCTATAACTGGGAGGCAGATGAACCTTGAAACTGTAAAGCATTATTAAGTCTACTCTTAATTGTGTTAAAATAGACAATAACCATCATGGGAAAAATAGCAGGAATGGGACAAAGAAACTGAAGAACTAAAGTAAGGTGGTCATATATGAATAAGTGATATTCATGGCTGCAGCACAAAGAAAGAGACAGAAGGGCCAAAGTACAGCCTGAAACATGAAGAGTAGAGAGGCCAATGTCCAGCAAGTGAACAACTGAAATATACAGAAACGATATAGAACAGAAACACAAAATAAAAGGTAACTATCAGAGCTAAATCCAACTATGCTCCCTGGATGAGCAAAGATACCAGATCTCTTCTGAAATCCAGAAATAAAGCCTGGACCTACTGGCACAAAACTAGATCCCATACAGACAAGCAGGCATGTCTTGTACTCCATAATAAATCAAAGAAATGTGTCAAAATAGACAAAATTAACTACTACTACCACAATATACAAACTAAATATCAAAATAACTCCCATAAATTCTGGACAGTCACACCAATATTCTCCTTCCTGTAAAATCAGAAACCCCCCCTCCTACCATAACTGCCAACTCACTCAATGTTGCCACCACTTTTAACAAATTCTTCAATGAATCCATTCTTGCTCTAACTCTCATAACTGTCCATCCTCCAACTAACTACCCAATTATCATAGTGAGAACAATGGCTTAACCTTCCATCCAGTCTCTACTGATATAATTAAGAAAGTTCTTAAGAAACTAAAACCTACCACCTTAGCTGCTGACAAACTGCCCGCTGAAGTTTTAAAAATAGCTGCTGATGCCATTGCATACCCTGTATCTATTCTTATCATGGTTCATTATCTGAAAATCTCATTCCTGAAATCTGGAAAATTTCTCACATTATACCACTCCACAAAGGGGATAACTCAAAAGGGTTAACCAACTATTGCCCTACAGCAATACTCGAACCTCTATCCAAAATATTGGAGAGATGTGTACACACACAAATCATCGATTATCTCAACACCCACAACCCCCTCACAAACACTCAGCATAGCTTCAGGTCCCATTACAGCACCACAACAGCACTTATGTTATTCATCCAAACCTCTCAACCTAGAAACATTAAAAATCTGGACAAGGCCCATGAAAAATAGGTACAAATCTGTTTGCTGAGTAACATAAAATTTGCAAACATAATTATGTAACCTCACCCACTCCAACGGGATTGTGGGAACGTTCAAATGCAAACTGAAGAACAGACAGCCAAAATATGGCACCAGAGTCCCCCTGTAGCCATTCCAATGTCCCATTACCTGGCTATTTCGCCCATTTACCATAAACATTGATGTGTGCACACTGCTTTATTAATACAATGATTATTTGAGTTTTATTTTTACAATTTACAGCCCAGTGCACAAACACCAATAGACATCTGCTAAACAAAACACTGTCTCACAAAGAAAACAGACTTGGCATTAAAATGTCTCTGCCCTTGAAACTCACATTCATTGAAACAGCACTGAAACCCACACCACATTCAAAGAAAATGCATTTGGCCAGTGGTGGATAAAGATTAGCGTTGGGCTGTTTTCAAATCATTGGCCCCTTGCACACAAAACAAGAAACATACATGTTTTCTTTGATACACCTTCCTGACTTTATTAAATTATATTCCTTGTATAATACAGCACACCTGTTTTTCAGAGCGCATTTTACATTTATTGTTTGAACATTTTTCCAGTACGCTGTAGGCAATGAAACAAAATGCATGAACCAATAATGACAAAACTGCCCAATTCAGAACATTTCCATCATAAAAGTCTACTTCCAGTGTCTCCACACCCAGACTATATCTTGCACAGCTTCTCGCACTTATTTTCAATTTCAGTTTTTTTTTTTTTTTTTTTTTTTTTGGGGGGGTACAAAAGGCCAAAAAACAGGGACACATTTTAAACATTACTTGTATAATTTTGGAAAGTTGCTAGAATAAAATGTTGTGTTACCACCATGCATTTCACTGGCAAGTCTCGAACCCAGGACCCTGTACACTACAATCAGAGCAACATACCCCTATGCCAAATCAGCAGTTTCATGAAAGATAGGAAGACTGAAACTTAAATGGCTATCATTTAGTGAATTCAGTTCTCACTTCTCACCACAGCTCTCAACCTCTTTGCACAAAAAACTTGGACAAAGCCAATAATGGGGGAATACAAATTCAGTTCTCACTTCTCACCATAGCTATCACAACTCTTAGCACAAAAAACCTGGACAAAGCCAATAATGGGGGAAGACAGCCCCAAAATAAGGACAAATTTAAAATACTGATCTTATAAACTTAGAAAATTGCTAGAATAAAAGGTTTTGTGTTACCATTTATTTTCTGAAGAATATGAAGTCTGAAATTCAAATGCCTGTCATTATTTAATGAATTCAATCCACAAAATCCTGAAAACCATAGATTTTATGAGGAACAGCCTCAGATCAAAAATACAAGGGACAAAATTACAAGTGGTGGTGGCTAGGGACTTTAGGCTCTTTTTACCCTGTACCCAAGGTGCAGGGTTTGAGCCTGAGTACCTCTAGCCACCAAATGTATTACAATGGGGGCATTCACAAACACACACACACACACACACACACACACACACACACACACACACACACACACACACAAATAATATATCCAGTTTACACACACAAATAATATATTAAACTTACACACACAAATAATATATTCAGCTTACACACACACAAATAATATATTCAGTTTACACACACACAAATAATATATTCAGCTTACACACAAAAATAATATATTCAGCTTACACACACAAATAATATATTCAGCTTACACACAAAAATAATATATTCAGCTTACACACACACACAAATAATATATTCAGCTTACAGACACACAAATAATATATTCAGCTTACACACACACACACACACACACACACACACACACACACACACACACACACATAAATAATATATTCAGCTTACTTCCATGTCTATCTTTCTCTGCGATATAAAATAACCCAGGCATCTTCCAAGTAAATAAAAGCCACACACACACTGAAAATAATATTCAGCTTTACTTCCACGTCTATCCTTCTCTGCGATGTAAAATAACCCAGGTAGCTTCCGAGTAAATAAAAGCCAGACACACACACACACACACACACACACACACACACACTGAAAATAATAATATATTCAGCAGCTTACTTCCACATTGTCTATCCTTCTCTGTGATATAAAATAACCCAGGCAGCTTCCAAGTAAATAAAAGCCACACACACACTGAAAATAATAATATATTCAGCAGCTTACTTCCACGTCTATCCTTCAACCCAGGCAGCATTCGAGTAAATACAAGCCTTCTGATATCCTTTTGCTTCACCCAGGCACCTTCCAAGTAAATAAAAGCCTTCCGTTTCACCCATACAGCCAGATAAACTTCCGTTCCCGCTCGCAAAATCATTTGAAACAGCTGGAAACCCGGAAATACGTACACTGCGAGCTCAATTCTGACAGGCTGGTAGCCCTGCCGAGTTGACATAATCACGCACGCGATGACTTCAGCTAAAGCACGAAAAACAAAGCGAAAAAAATAAAAACATAAAGGAAAATAAAGAAAAAAAATCGGAAATGAAAAGGTACCACTCTGGAATCATGGTATCCCATTATTTGGAACCCAAAACACAGTAAAAAACAAGTAATTCGGGACAGTTGGGAGGTATGCATTCATCCACATAGTAAACAAACAAGAAATAATGGCAACTATGTTTCTGCTATCTTTCTTGACCTCTCAAAGGCATTTGATATGGTTAACTACAACAAACTGATTAAATCCCACTCTGAAGTGAATCTTAGTAAACCCAACATTACCTGGTTTCAAAGCTATTTGACAGGGAGACAGCCAAGAACTCTCTCCTCTATTACCAGTCATGCTGGGTATTCCCCAAGGCAACATCCGTGGTCCTTTACTTTTCTCTTTGTCTTCACTAATAACCTCCATGCCTCTACTCTATATGCCTTAGTTATCCAATATGCTAATGAAGTAACATTAATCAGCTCTTCTTCTTCCCTCCAAAAATTGTAATTACAAACACAAGCCTCTTTCCTCTCTGTAGAAGAATGGCTTACCAACTCTCAATTAATGTTTAACCCCAAAAAAATCAAACCTCTCATATTCTAGCCTACTAATTACTCCATTCCCATACCCACATTTACTATCTTTTCTAACAATAAAACATCCATCTCTCCAGCTACTCAACAAACTTTTAGGAGTTTAGGTAGACTGCAACATGAAATTTGACACTCACATTTCACTCATCATTATGAAAGTACATAAAAAACTTGGGGTGGGGGGTGTCTATTATAGACATAAACAATTCCTCGCAAAGAGCGCCAGGGCCAAAACTGCACAAACACATCTCATCGCTACACTTCTGTATGCTTCCCCTATCCTCACCAATCTTGGAAAATCGAATCTAACCAAACTTGATGCCTGCTACAACAAAATTGCAAAGTTTGCCACCAATACCCCATACCAAACACACCACTGCTCGCCCCTTAAACAACTCAACTGGCTTGAACTCCCCCTTTGTCTCCTTTATAGCCACCTTATACTAACACACAAGATTCTTAAATACCCCGAGAAAATCCCTGCATTACAAAACCTAATACACTCTTACTCAAGTACTACGGTCCTATGCTCCAACAAGAAACCTCTGCTTCAAGTCACTAAATTCAACAACTTTGCAGGAGCCTCCCTCTATTCAAATTTTATAGCCAAAAAATGGAACTCTCTGCTCACTAATATATCAGCCACAAAGTACAGTTGTGTACACTTACTATAAATGTAGATGTTTGAATGTATTCACTTTTGCAGTCATTACATTTGGGTTATCTGCCTGCAGGTAGCCCTCAGCCGGCCTGAATACCAGAGTCTTGGATTCCTGCGTCGGATGCTGTCTCCTCTTCCATGACGTCAGGTCGTCAGGGGTATAAAACACGCAGCCGACGCTATTACATCAGTTTTTCTTGCCCCAGATGTCAGGTGCCTCCATAATGGGAAGCAATTATATGTTATGTTACACCTCCAACAAAAAGCAAATACACCAGAAAGCTCAAATACACCAAACAAGAAGGAAAGGTAGAGCCAGGAGAAGTCAGGACGCTGGAGGGAGGGTAACCAGGACTGCAACAGTGAATACACTCAAACGTCTACATTTATGGTAAGTGTAAACAACTGTACTATGTTCTTCATGTTTCACTGTTGCAGTCATTACATTTGGGTTGATTCCCAAAGCTAAGGAAGGGAGGAGGAAGTTAGAAAGCATTAGGGCCAGCTATTAAGCCCTGCAAAACTGCAGTGGCAAAACCAGCTCTGGATTTAGAAAAAATAGGCATGTGGTAATGCTTGGTGAAGGTATGTACAGAGTTCCAGGTAGCAGCTTCTAGGATGTGCCTGGTAGGGACTCCACTGAAAAAAGCTGTAGGGGTAGATGCAGCCCTGGTGGAATGTGATCTAATCCCCTGTGGGGTAGGATTTCCATGGTGCTTATAGCAGAAATGAATGCAATGAGCTATCCATTTAGAAATTGTTTGCTTTGAAATGGCCTTCCCCTCTGCCCCTGCAGCAAAGCCAACCAGTAGCTGTTCATATTTTCTGAGCGGCTTAGTCCTGTCCAAATAAAATCTAAGTTGTCTGTGCACATCCAAAGAGTGCAGTATTCTCTCTCCTTTGTTTTGTGGATTCGGGAAAAAGGTAGGCAGGTGAATGGACTGATTTAGGGCCACACTAGACACTACCTTGGGCATAAAGGAAGGACTGGTCCTGAGGGAAACCCTATCTGCATGGCAGATAATGAAGGGCTCCACTGCCATAAGGGCTGGTAATTCAGACACCCTTCTAGCTGAAGTGATGGCTAGAAGGAAGGCTGTTTTCCAAGAAAGGAATTTCAACTCTGCAGTAGCAGCTGGTTCAAATGGAGGGAGAGAGAGCTTTTCCAATACAAAGTTAAGATCCCAGGCTGGAGTAGGGGATCGCCTGGGGGTCTTTACATTTTTAGCCCCTCTGAGGAATTGTTTTAACAGTGGGTGAAAGAAGAGGGGTGGTTCAGTATTATAATGTGCTAAAATGGCAGAGGTATGAATTTTGATAGGCAAGAAGGATAGGCCCTTGTGGAGCATTTCTGTTAAGTACTGAAGGATATGAGGTAAGCTGGGCACCTTAATGCCCATCCCGAGTCTGGCTCAAGGAACAGTATCTTTTCCATTTTTCAGCATAGGATTTTCTAGTACTAGGTCTCCTTGCTTCCAGGATGACATCTAGCACACCTGCTTACTGAGGGATACTACTGGAGAGCTCAAGGAATTAGCCAGGCTGCAAGGTTCAGGGTTTGAAGCTGAGGGTGCAGAATCTGGCCCACCTGCTGCGACAGCAGGGAAGGTGTCTGAGGTAGGTGCCATGAATCCAGCAGTATCATACTGCGCAAGAGAGGGTACCAGTGCTGGCGAGGTCAGTCTGGTGCAATCAGTATTGTCTTTGATTTGTCCTGTTTGATCTTTAGCAGAACCTTCGAGAGGAGAGGCAGAGGGGGAAAGGCATAAACTGAGAGGCTTTCCCAGATAAAGCACAGGGCATCCACTTTCCAAGCTTGACTGTGGGGAGTCCTTGTGCAGAATTTGTCCAATTGGTAGTTCTGCGGGGAGGCAAACAGGTCTACCTCTGGAGTCCCCCATTTTTTCCTCAAGAGTTTGAATATCTTTGGTTCCAGTTTCCATTCGTGTGGGTCCATGAGATTTCTGCTTAGGTCGTCTGCCAGTGAATTTAGCTTGCCCTGGCAAGAATTGAGCTTATAGGTGCACTTGGTAGCTCAGGGCTGTGTTCCACAGAACCATGGCTAGTCTGCAGAGTGGCTACGAGTGGGTTCCCCCCAGCTTGTTTATGTACCACATAATTGTGGTGTTGTCTGTCTTTACCAATAGTTGCCCTGGAAGGATACGGTCTTTGAAGGCTGTCAGAGTATTCTGTACAGCTAACATTTCTTTTTGGTTGATATGCAGGTGCATCTGACTTGGGTTCCATTTGCCCTGAATGCACTGCCCTGTCAAGTGAGCCCCCCATGCATAGTCTGATGTGTCTGTAGTCAGGGTTTGGGCGGCAGGGGGTAGATTGAAAGGGAGCCCCTTGTTTAGGTGGCAGGCCTCTGCCCACCAAAGGAACTCTGTCTTTATACAAGGAATGATAGGAATCATTGTCTCCAGGTCCTGAGAATGTTGACACCATAGGCTTTTTAGATACCACTGTAGTTTCCTCATATGCAGTCTTGCATATGGAATTAGTAGAATGAAAGAGGCCATGAACCCCAAGGCCTGCAGGATTTTCCTTGCAGATAGCTGGGTCTTTGTGGCCAGTAGTTTGAAGTAAGCTGTCAAATAAAATTGTTTCTCTGGCATGAGGTAAGCCATCTGGGAAGTTGTGTTTAAGCTTGCTCCCAGGAATACAATTTGTTGGCAGGGTACGAGATGCGATTTCTTTTCGTTTATGGTGTACTCCAGCGAGGTTAGAAGTTTATTTACAAATGCCAGATGTTTTAATAGCATGTCCTGGCTTTCTGCCTGAATTAGACAATCATCCAGGTATGCGAAGAAGAAGAGGAGGGGGAAGGCATGCCCGAAGGCAGGAAGAGAGGAGGAAGGTTAGGAGTGTAGTACTTAGGGTAGGAACTTTGAATGTTGGCAGTATGACTGGTATAGGGAGAGAGCTAGCTGATATGATGGAGAGAAGGAAGGTTGATATATTGTGCGTGCAAGAGACCAGATGGAAGGGAAGTAAAGCCAAGTGTATAAGAGGCGGGTTCAAATTGTTCTATCATTGTGTGGATGGCAGAAAAAATGGGGTAGGGGTTATCCTAACGGAATAGTATGCCAAGAGTGTTTTGGAGGTGAAGAGAGTGTCTGATAGAGTGATGTTTATGAAGCTTGAAACTGATGGTGTAATGATGAATGTTGTTAGTGCAAATGCTCCACAAGTTGGGTGTGCGATGGATGAGAAAGAAAAATTTTGGAGTGAGTTGGATGAAGTGGTGGTGAGTGTACCCAAGGGTGAGAGACTAGTGATTGGAGCGGACTTCAATGGGCATGTTGGTGAAGTGAACAGAGGGGATGAGGAAGTGATGGGTAGGTATGGTGTTAAGGAGAGGAATGCAGAAGGTCAGATGATTGTGGATTTTGCGAAAAGGATGGACATGGCTGTGGTGAATACGTATTTTAAGAAGAGGGAGGAGCATACGGTAACATACAAGAGTGCAGGAAGATGCACAAAGGTGGATTATATCCTATGTAGGAGGGCCAGTCTGAAGGAGATTGGAGACTGTAAAGTGGTGACTGGGGAAAGTGTAGTTAAGCAGCATACAATGGTGGTCTGCAGGATGATGTTGATGATCAAGAAGCAGAGGAGGAGTGTGAAAGCAGTGCCAAGGATTAAATTGTGGAAGTTAAAAAAGGGTGACTGTGAGGTGGAGTTCAGGGAAGAGTTAAGACAGGCACTGGGAGGCAATGAAGAGTTACCGAATAGCTGGGTAACTACAGCAGAGCTAGTAAGGGAGACTGCTAGGAAGGTGCTTGATGTGACATCTGAACAGAGGAAGGAGGACAAGGAGACATGGTGGTGGAATGAGCAAGTACAGGAGAGTATACAGAGGAAGAGGCTGGCGAAGAAGAAGTGGGATTGTCAAAGAGATGAAGAAAGTAGACATGAGTATAAGGAGATGAGGCGCATGGCAAAGAGAGAGGTGGCGAAGGCTAAGGATAAGGCATATATAGAGTTGTATGAGAGATTGGACACTAAAGAGGGAGAAAAGGACCTGTACCGATTGGCTAGACAGAGGGACAGAGCTGGGAAAGATGTGCAGCAGGTAAGGGTGATAAAGGACAGTGAGGGAAATGTACTCACAAGTGAGGAGAGTGTGTTGAGTAGATGGAAAGAGTACTTTGAAGGGCTGATGAAGGAAGAGAATGAGAGAGAGAGAAGATTGGATGATGTGGGGATAGTGAATCAGGAAGTGAAGCAGATTAGCAAGGAGGAAGTAAGGACAGCTATGAAGAGGATAAAGAATGGAAAGGCTGTTGGCCCAGATGACATACCAGTGGAAGCATGGAGGTGCTTAGGAGAAATGGCAGTGGAATTTTTAACCAGATTGTTTAATGAAATTTTAGAAAGTCAGAGGATGCCTGAGGAGTGGAGAAAAAGTGTTTTGCTACCTATCTTTAAGAATGAGGGTGATGTGCAGAGCTGCAGTAACTACAGAGGGATAAAAATGATCAGTCACAGCTTGAAGTTATGGGAAAGAGTAGTGGAAGCTAGGTTAAGAAGGGAGGTGATGATTAGTGATCGGCAGTATGGTTTCATGCCAGGAAAGAGCACTACAGATGCAATATTTGCTCTGAGAGTGTTGTTGGAGAAATACAGAGAAGGTCAGAAGGAGTTGCATTGTGCCTTTGTGGACTTAGAGAAAGCATATGACAGGGTGCCTAGAGAGGAGTTGTGGTATTGTATGAGGAAGTCGGGAGTGGCAGAGAAGTATGTAAGAGTGGTACAGGATATGTACAAGGGTAGTGTGACATTGGTGAGGACTGCGGTGGGAGTGACAGATACGTTTAAGGTGGAGGTGGGATTACATCAAGGATCTGCTCTGAGCACTTTCTTATTTGCAGTGGTGATGGACAGGTTGACAGATGAGAATAGACAGGAGGCCCCCATGGACTATGATGTTTGCAGATGACATTATATGTAGTGAGAGTAGGGACCAGGTTGATGAGAATCTGGAGAGGTGGAGATATGCTTTACAGAGGAGAGGAATGAAGGTCAGCAGGGCTAAAACAGAATATATGTGTGCAAATGAGAGGGAGGGTAGAGGAATGGTGAGGATGCAGGGAGTAGAGTTGGTAAAGGTGGATGAGTTTAAGTACTTGGGATCAACAGTTCAGAGTAATGGTGAGTGTGGAAGAGAGGTGAAGAAGAGAGTACAGGCAGGGTGGAATGGGTGGAGAAGAGTGTCAGGAGTGATTTGTGACAGACGGGTACCAATAAGAGTGAAAGGGAAGGTCTACAAGAGGGTAGTGAGACCAGCTATGTTATATGGGTTGGAGACAGTAGCACTGACGAAAAGGCAGGAGTCAGAGCTGGATGTGGCAGAGTTAAAGATGTTAAGATTTGCACTTGGTGTGACTAGGATGGACAGGATTAGGAATCAGTATATTAGAGGGTCAGCTCAGGTTGGACAGTTTGGAGACAAAGCAAGAGAGGCGAGACTGCGTTGGTTTGGACATCTGCTGAGGAGGGATGCTGGGTATATTGGGAAAAGGATGCGAAGGATGGAGCTGCCAGGTAAGAGGAAAAGAGGAAGGCCTAAGATAAGGTTTATGGATGTGGTGAGAGAGGACATGCAGGTGGTTGGTGTGAAAGAGCATGATGCAGAGGACAGGAAGAAATGGAAGCAGATGATCCGCTGTGGCGACCCCTAATGGGAACAGCCGAAAGAAGATGATGATCCAGGTATGGGTATATTTGAATGTTTCTCTGCCTGCAAAATGCAATGGCTGGAGCTAGACACTTTTGAATACCCTGGGCGCAGTAGATAAGCCAAAGGGAAGTGCAGAGTGCCTGCTCTGAAGCGTAGGTATTTCCTGCAAGATTCCCTTACTGGAATGTGTAGGTAAGCTTCCTTTAAGTCTAAGGTCGCCAACCAGGCATCTTTACCTAGCACAGGAAGCAGCTTTTGAAGTGTTAGCCTTTTGAATTTTGTGATTACCAAAAAGGTGTTTAGAATAGAGAGGTCCAGGATAGGACACCAGAAGCTGTCTTTTCTGGGCACCTAGAAGAGTCTTGAGTAAAAACCTTGTCCCTTTTCTTCGGCTGGGACAGGTTGACTAGCCCTGATACTTAGAAGAGAGAGAACCTGCTGTTGAGCCTCTGCCCACTGATTTTTGGGGTAGGTCTGGCCAACCGTTTGGGGTTGGTAAGGTGTGGAACTGGAATCTGTATCCTTGGAATACTATATTTAAAACCCATTTGTCCTGGGTAATGAGTTCCCAGTTTTTTGCATACAGGGCAATCTTTCCCCCTATGGGAGCAGGCAGTTGAGCAGGGCTTTGAAGGTTTAAGGTTAAATCATTGTGACATTTTTCCATGGGGGGTGTCTTATTAATTCCAGCTTTGGAAGTGGGAGCCACCCACTGCTTAGGCCTGTGTGCCTTGAGACTGTAGCCTAGGTGGTCTGCTGTTCCTGGGTTTGGACTGAGAAGGCCTGGAAGAGACTGGAAAGGACCAATTCTTAGAAGGACAATGCCTACTAAATTTAGGAGGCTGTACTTGCAGGAAATCTTTAACAGTTTGCATAAATTTAGCGTTGTCCTCCATTTTTTAAGGACTTCTGCTTTGTTGCCAAACAGGCAGTCTTGGTTTAAGGGAGCATCCAGTAATTTAGCTTTAGCATGACCTGGCAAGTTTTGCTCCTTAAGCCAAGCATGCCTTCTAAGTACAGACTCAGTGACAGCAGCCCTGCAAGATGCTTCTAAAGAGTCAAAACCACACTGCAAAGTATGTTTACCAACTAGTTCAGCAGAATATATAAAATCCTGTAATTCTTTATGTTAAGCACAGTCAGGAATCAACATAATTTTCTGTTTAAGTAGTCCCATAATATGCTGCTGATACTTTAACATATGAAACTGGCAGTTTAAGGCCCTAATAGCCAAAGTAGCAGAAGTGTATACCTTCTTACCCTATTTGTCCAAGGCCCTGGAATCTTTATCAGAGGGGGTAGGGTTTCTGGCAGTGGTAGCCTTAATGCCTTTAGGTCCCTGGGAAATGGTCTCTGGGAACGCAGTAGGATTCTTGAAGAGGAACTTGTGAGAGTCAGGACTCTGTAATACCTGTCAAGTTTTCTGAGAGCTGGAGGTAAAGTGTCTGGGGCCAGGTTGGATTCCAAGAAGGCATCATCTACAATGTCCAGGACAGGAGGGATAGCTAAATGCCTGTGTTGAGGAAGGAGTAAGAATTCCCTAAGCCTCTTTTTGGAGTCAGAGTAATCCTGGCTTTCCCAGCGGAAATGCTCCCTACGAGTGTGCAAGTTTTCACCAAAAGAAAAATCTTCTCGGAGGGGAAGCAGAGGGAATGGAATCCTGTGCATCAGAATCCTCATAGGTAGATGAGGGCAAATCTTGGTAATCAGAAGAAACATAAATTTCAGAATCCTGATCAGAAGAATCAGAAGGAAAATCTGTTCTAGGTCTCTTAGAGGGGGAAGGCTGGCTTCCCCTAATTAAAGTAATAAGGTCTTCAGCCATTCTTATCATTTGTTTTTTAGGCATATGGGCCTGACTATGCGGTTTGGACGTTGGTTTTCTAGGCGTGGGTCGAGTTTTAGGCCTTGAAGAAGAAGATGGCGTCGGTTTGAAATGCAAGTCTGTAGGCCTGAATACACCCTCAGAAGCCGGTGCCTGCACAGTGGCTCCGGACTCATCCAAGGTAGAGACATCTGCAGGTTCCATAGTCGAAGAAGCATTTCACAGCATACCGGACTCCGAATGGGTCTCAACAGAGGCCTGCAAATCTGAAGTAGCGGGTATCAGGGGCTGCAAAAGCGCCTCACTGAGTACCGGCAAACTGGCGACTAGCTTAACGGAAGCATCGTCGGCAGTTATGGACCTATGCGGTCTGTCTCTGTCTTTATCTTTACGCTTTTTCAGAATATCAGTAGTCAGATGGCTTACCGACGACATTTCTGGATAGTTAAACCGAGTACCAAATAATTTGCTGCAAAAATAGACCGACGACAAATAGTTCGGGGGTTGAATAAAGCACAAAACCGACAGCGAGGGATGTCGTGGTCTGGGCCTAAGCAAGGAATGCAATACGAATGAAAATCTTTATGAGGTATTTGCTTTCCACAGGTAAGACAATTGTTAACTTTTACTGACATTGGTTTAAGAGCAAGAAAAAGGATCCCCAACGGGATACTTAGCTTTTTTTTGAAGACTTCAGTTCTGAAACTCGAAAACGAAAATTTCAGGAGTCGGCCGACCGGCACTTGCGAACTGCTTCTGCTTCGGGCACTGCGCAGTAAGAAAGACTGATGTAATGGCGTCAGCTGCATCTTTTATACCCCTGACGACCTGACGTCATGGAAGAGGAGACAGCATCCGATGCAGGAATCCAAGACTCTGGTATTCAGGCCGGCTGAGGGCTATCTGCAGGCAGATAACCCAAATGTAATGACTGCAACAGTGAAACACAAAGAACATCATCCTTAGCTCAGTTCAAGAAATCTGTGAAAACATACCTACAAATTAGCTGGATTGGTAACTGTGACTCCCCAGGCTAGTCTAACTCCATCTTCTTCTGGCTCACCTTGGGATAAACACTCCTCCCTTATTTTCAGGCTGTAGACATCTCTTAATCTTGCTAGTTACTTTCCTCATGACTCTCTCTTTCTCTCAACACTTACTCCTTCTTCTATGTATTGACACTTGTTGTACACTTTATAGTACTATAATACTATATGATGTCATTCCGAATGTTCATACTGATGTACAGTTTAATGAATTATCAAAGCTTTATTTGATGTTATGCGTTGTGCATTTGTAATTATACTAGATTAATCTTTGTTAGTTGTGGATATTTTTAACCTGTGTTATGTGTGGAGCTTTTCTCCCTGGGCCTCCGCTGAAAAAGGACTTTGTCCAGTCGGAATTTCCCAGTAACCAAATGTAAAATAAATAAATAAATAAATTTAATAACTGAGGAAAAATATTTACTATAGCTCTGAGATTAAGGCGTACGTGATAAAGAACTCAATTTTACTTATCATTATATATATATATATAAATATATATAGATATACATATACATATATATATATATATATATATATATATATATATATATATATATGTATATATATATATATATATATATATATATATATATATGTTATGTGGGAGGGTGGCCTAATGGTTAAGGTGCTTGCGGTGTATGCCTTGCAAACACAAGGTGCAGGGTTTGAGTCTCACAAGGGACAATTGGTTAGGCTTAAAATGGCTCGCAAGGGCAGTTAGCTTAGTACAAACCTATGAACCTATACATATATACATATACATATATATATGTATGTATGTGTGTGCGTGTGTGTATACAGTTGTAATAATGTTTGCAGAACACTGGAAATGTTATACAACATGAAAGACTGTGATCAGGTCTATTTTCACAGCCAAGCTGTTTCTGCCTTCACATCCTTGTCAAGAGTAGACAGCAATTGGCTGTGAATGGAGAGACTCAAACAAAATTCTATTATCACGTGGTTCTTTACCTGCTCACACTACTAGTTACAGCACAAAAACGTACATATGAGTTTGAAGTGTTTCACTGCTTTGAAAGCCATAAAACACTTAGCAGTGCCAAACAGACAGACAGCTGTCAGAAACAAACTGTCAATGGCTTTTAAAGCTTACACGCTTAGCTCAGCCCTATTTTTTGTGTAACAGTGAAGTGTGTAGTTTCTTGCTGCTTTTTTGTGTTGGCTGGCACTGACTGATGTTATACTCTAGCACAAGACTAGA
Organism: Protopterus annectens; assembly: GCF_019279795.1. Taxonomy (NCBI): domain Eukaryota; kingdom Metazoa; phylum Chordata; order Ceratodontiformes; family Protopteridae; genus Protopterus; species Protopterus annectens. The sequence goes on along the minus strand of NC_056736.1, from coordinate 637,877,283 downwards.
GCTTAGTACAGTTGAAACGTGCTTGACAAAACTTCACTGAGTATGTTTCTTAACTAAGAAAGACAAAGTAATCCTTCTGACTTCAGGGTGCAAGTTGACTTAAAAATGCATTTTTTTCTCTGCTAAAACTACAAAAACAGTGTTGGTACAGATCCTGGCTTGTGATTTATTGACCACACAAATATTCTAAAAATGTCTGCATTTTACGCATTGAACATGAAAACTTTACAATTATGTCCAATAGGATTAGCATTAGGAAAGAACTGAGGAATGCAAAATATGCCATTATTGAAGTTGTGAATGCCTATGACCTTAGGAACTAGAGAAATTTCAGAATTGTTCTAAGCTGGGGATATTGGAAAAGGAAATCCTAACACCCATTACAAACAATCTTCAAAATCAGATAAGATGACTTATAATCCACTATGGAAAAAGAACACTATGAACCAAGAACATAAAGAAGTTATGTACTCACCATAACATTCCATGTTTGTAGTCCATCTCGCCCTTCATTCTTACTGATTGGATCGGAGCCGATCCTCGGCTCCAACTCAGCCTATTTACAAGCTTGAAGTCTTCTAGTTGGCTCATGGCTAAGTAGGTATTCCATGGTGCACCAGTACAATCCCCGGATCTTGTCTGCTGCTAACTAGGAGAATAATTAAAGGTCTCCACAGAATAATGATAACAATATTTTTCTGTCTCCAGATACTTCCAGGATGGAGGTAGGAGGGTGGGTTCGTAAGAATGAAGGGCGAGATGGACTACAAACATGGAACATTATGGTGAGTACATAACTTCTTTATGCTCTGTAGTCCTATCTCACCTTCATTCTTACTGATGGGACAGCATCCCTAGCACCTTATTCTTGGGTGGCTCAAGGAAAAATACTCCTGAGTACCGTGGAACCAAAGGATGCTCTACCCCTGGAGGTTGAGTCCAATTTGTAGTGAGTAATAAATGTGTGAGGGGTAGCCCAAGTTGCTGCTGCACAGACCTTACCAAGTGGGACCCTGGCTTGAAAGGCTGCAGAGGTAGACTGAGATCTCGTAGAATGAGCCTTAATTTTGAAAGGTAAAGGCTTACCCTCAGAAGTGTAAATGTAAGCTATACAGCTAGCGATCCAATTAGAGAGGGTAACTTTGGAAACTGGTAAACCTGACCTGGATTCGGAGAAGGAAATAAATAATTGATCTGACTTCCTGAATTGCTCATTCCGGTGCAAATAAAAACGTAATTGTCTATGAACATCCAACTGACGAAACCTGTATTCTGCTGCGTTGGAATTATTTGGGAAGAACACCGGAAGTTCTATGGATTGGTTCAAAGTGCTACGGGAACAGACCTCGGGGACAAAGGATGGATTAGTATGAAGAGATACTCTGTCTTTGTGAAAAATCAGATAAGGGGGTTTTACAGACAATGCTTGTAACTCTGACACCCGTCTGGCAGATGTGATTGCCACCAGAAACAAGGTCTTCCAAGACAGAAATTTCAAAGGCGATGAATGAGAAGGCTCAAAGGGCGGAGACGTTAATTTGGATAGCACAAAATTCAAGTCCCATCAAGCAACAGGTTCCTGAAATGGGTTTCTTAAAGTGGCACCTTTGAGGAAGGTTTTGCACAGCCTTAGATTAGAATCTTGTATGCCTAGATGAAAATTAGAAATCGCTGCCAACTGAACCCTGATTGTGGCAGCCACAGATCTCTGGTGGAAAAATTCAGACAGGAATTCCAAAACCACCGGAATGAAGGCGGGATAAGGGTCAACATTCTTTTTCTCAGCCCAGATGGAGAATCTCCTCCATTTACTGGAATATAATCTCCTAGTGGATGGTTTATGAGATGACATTAGGATATGAGTCACGGAGGGTGAGAAGTCGTGACGCCTGACTAGGGATGAAACTGGAACAGCCAAGCTGTCAAACTGAGGGTGTGTAAAGTGGGATGAAGCAAGCCTGACATGTGCGTCAAGAGATCTGGCACTGGGTCTAGAATCCAAGGATCGTCTAGGAGAAGAGGCCCGAGAAAGGGGAACCAAACCTGATGAGGCCAGTAAGGAGTGATGAGGATCAGTTTGCTTTCCAGCTGTTTCAATTTCTGAATAACCTTGGATATGAGAGGAAAGGGAGGGAAAGCATAAAGGAGACCTACAGGCCAGTCATAAACAAGTGCGTCTCTCGGTGACTCCGCCGGAGGGGGGATGAGGGAGAAATAGCTGCTGCATTTGGCATTGATCGGGCTGGCAAAGAGATCGCAGCAAGGCTGTCCCCATCTGCGGAAAATCTTCCCTGCTACTTCCTGTTTCAGAGACCACTCATGAGGCATCAAAATTGCCTGGCTGAGTTTGTCAGCTATCACGTTGGTTGTCCCTGGGGTGTGCGTTGCCACCAGAAAACGTTGGGAAGATATCGCCCATTTCCAAACTCGAATGGCCTCTCGACAGAGTGGGTATGATCTGGTTCCACCTTGTTTGTTGATATACCATACTACTGACATGTTCTTGACTGTATTGCAATCGTCCCAAGAGGCAGAAGGTCGTGAAGTGCTTGCAAAGCCAGGAGCACTGCCCTCATCTCTAGAACACTGATACGCAGGTGAGCCTCGTAGTTTTGCCATGTGCCTTGGACTGTCCTGCCTAGATAATGCATGCCTCACCCTATCTGTGAGGCATCCGTGGTCACAGTGGCAACGGGTTGGCGACGGACAAATGAAGTGCCCGTGGTTAACTGGTTGGGTTGAGTCCACCAAATGAGGTCCTTCTTAAAAGAGTCTGTCAGCAGTAAGTGATGAGTTAATGGTAGATGTTGAAAGGACCACTGGGACAACAGCAGTCACTGAAGAATCCACATGTGTAGTCTGGCTAGCGGCACAAGTAGTATGGTGGAAGCCATGGTCCCTAGAAGCTTCAGAACAGTCTTGGTCTTGACTTTTCGTAAGGGGAGAAGACGCTGAATTAGAAGTAGCAGATTCTCTGCCCTTTCTATTGGAAGACAAGCCAACATGTCTACTGTGTCTATCTCTGCACCTATAAAAATCACAAATTGAGAGGGCAATAAGGCAGATTTTTCCCAACTGATAATAATCCCCAACTGAACACAAAGTTAAATGGTAATGTCCCTGGTCTGAAGAAGTAGATGCCTTGTGGGGGCGGTCAGGAGCCAGTTGTCCAGATATGGAAACACCTGGAATCCTTAAGGTCTCAGGTGAGCTGTCACTACAGCCATACACTTGGTGAACACCCTGGGGGCTGTGGTGAGACCAAAGGGCAGAGCATGAAACTGGTAGTGATTGGCTTCCAGCTGGAAGCGTAGATGACTCCTCGACGCCCTGTCCATTTTTATGTGGTGGTAAGCATCTTGGAGGTCTATTGAGCACATCCAAGTGTCTTTTCCTAGCAACATGAGTATAGACTGCAGTGTCACCATCAGGAACTTGTCCTTCTTTACTGATTCGTTCAACCTGCTGAGGTCCATGATGGGCTTCCAGTCCCCTGTACGTTTTGGCACTAAAAAGAATCTGGAGTAAGTTCCGGATCCTATTTGGTCTGCTGGGACGGTTTGGATGACTCTTTTTGCCAGCAACTTGTTGACCTCCACAGTTGTCTGATCCCTGTGATTGGGTGGAACATCCGGGATCCTCTTGGGAACATGAGGTAGCAGAGAAAAGGGTATGTCATAACCTCTGGTGATAATTCTTTGTACCCATTTGTTTTGAGTGATACTTAGCCAGGCTTCTGGATACAAAGAAATGCGACCCCCGACCGGCTCCAGAGAAGCACAGTCGGGCCCCACATCAGAAGCGCTGGAAAGGCCGGCCCCGAAACGAATCGCGGCCTCCCTGGTTTTGTGGTCCGCCCCTGCCTCTAGGGCGACGTCTACCATTTCTTCCTCCTCCTCTGCCTCTGAAGGAGGAGTCACCCTGTGCATCTTGGAAAAACCTCTGGGATTTCTTGAACCACATTTTACCACCCCTCTGACCCTTAGGGTATAGTCTAGATGGGACAGTAAAACGTACTCCAACGGCAGAGAGTGTTTTTCCTTCTTGCTTGCACCAGGTGAGTGTGTCCTTTATCTTAGGTCCAAACAATGAAGAACTATCAAAGGGGGCGTTGGTAAAGGTAGACTTGAACGGTTCCACAAAATTACACAAACGCATCAAGGAATGACGCCTTAGGAAAATTCCTGAACCCGCTGCTCTACTCGCTCCAGCGGCTGCGTACGAGATAAGCCTCATGGACGAGCTGACAATACAGTTCAAGGTGGACAACTGGGTAGACACCTTCTCAGGGACTCCCTCAGTGAATGTACCTTGTAGAGAATCTCCTAACTCCTTAAGGAGATCTCTCTGAAGCCTTGTAAAGTGTGTAACGTAGTTCAGCGATCTAAGAGTAAATGCCGCTGAAGAAAAGATACGCTTCCCATATCTGTCCATTGTGCGAGACTCTTTATTCGGTGGATGGACAGACGAAGAAGTTTCCAGTAGCTCTTTCTTAGTGGCCGCCGCCACCACCACCATGGCATCTACGGGAACAGCTTTAGACAAAAATTCCTTTTCCCTGGACACAGAAAGAAATTTCTTTGGTCTCCTGGGGACTGGCTCCACGGCATGAGGAGTATCCCACATCCAACCAATGAGCTCCATCAGTTCTTCGAAAGGTGGAGACAACCAAGAGGCTGAAGGTTGAGACCCGAAACCCTTCAGGTACACCGACTCCTCATCAGAAGGGGTGACAGTGCACCAGCTGTACCTCTGTTTAAGGACTTCCAGGATGTCTACGAAGGAGACATCATCAGAGGATGACTTGGGGGACCCTTCTGACTCCTCAAAGTCGGTGTCCGAGGTAAGAGACTTGTCCTGGGAGTCTACGTTTCCTCTTGCATATTCTCTTCCATGGGGGCTCCTCAGAAGGATATTCCAGGGAGGTCTCGGAAGAATGGGGGCCACCAGCCGGTGGCTCCTGAGGCTGCGGGTCTCTGCTGTCCAGAGAGGTAGTAGGAGCTGAGACAGAAGTAGGTGCCCTAGGGGGGAGAGTGTCGGTACCCCTGGTAGGAGCTGATGATAGGGACAGAACACTCTTCATCATCTCAAATGCTGACCTCCCCGGCTCTGAGGAGACTGAGGATGCCATTGGTTCCAGAGCCATTGGCTCCGAGACAGACGTAGGGTCCGAGCTCACCCTCACCGACGCACCGAGAGGAAGGCTCGGAACCGAAAATGTTTGGTTCCATGCGTCCCTGTCGGGGCCGACTGGGGAGCTTCGGCTCCTAGACACCACGGATGGCACCGAGACTGTCAGAGAGTAACTTGGTTCCGAAACAACCTCAGGGAGAGCTGGAATCGAGGGTTCCACCAGTGGTACCAAACACTCCGGCTCCGAAAGACCAGTATGGGTCGGAGGAGGAATCACCGAAAGGGGGATGGACTCAAGTGGCCCCAGGACTGACTGGGTCGGAGCCAATAACAATTTGGGTAAGGGAGATGACTTCAGGAGTCTCAGCACTACCCTCTCCACATCTTCTTCTGATCAACTCCTGGAAGACCCGGAAGACAGAGTGGGAGAATGGGGTATCTGCAATATGAATGACCTTAATGTAGGGGAGACCAGTAAAGGATCCGTGGACTGGCTCCGTTGAATACTCTCAGTGGTTGGCTCCGAACTACTTGGTGCCGACCTTGTAACCACAGTAGTAGAACCCTCGATCAGCTCCAAACTCAGTGGGGCCGATGAGGCAGTAGTTTTGTCCGATTTGGTAATTTTAAGAGGCGGGTCCGAAGCACCAGCCGGCACCAGGGAGGGCCTCTTAGAGGATTTGGATTTCTCCTTTTTAGATCCCTGGGATCTAGTAGAGGAGGAAGAGCTAGCCAGATCTTCCTCAAAAGAAGGCTTTAAGAGACCTTTTAGTATGAGCTTATTTTTCCTCTCTTGCAACACCCTAGCACTAAAAGAGTGACAATATAAGCATTTTTCCTGTAAACGGAAGGCCCCAAGACAGTATACGCAGTTACTGTGGCCATCCAATATAAACATCTTCTGTGAGCATTTAAAGCACTTTTTAAAGCCAGATGGCTTATGATCCTTGACCTCCTTGGACATCTCACAGAAGATTGTACTCAAACACACAGAGAAAGGAAAAGAGGGAGGACTAGGTCCTCTAACTTAAACGGGCCTAGCCCTAAAGGAACCAACAAAGACACACCACGAGGACTAGGTCCTCTAACTTAAATGGGCCTAGCCCTGGTAGAGAAGAAAGAAGGGAAACAGGTCCTCTAACTAAAACGGACCTAGAGGGAGGTATAGAAAACAAGTAGAGAGCCATGCACACACACTAGAGCAGGAATGCAAGTTTAATTATTGAAAAAACAAAGGACGAGAACAAAGGTCAAACAGAACCCTGTTCTGTATTCAACACCAATAACAGTAGATATCAACAAGTGGAAAGCTCCACAACTGAAGCTATTAATTATAACATTTATGAAAAGCACACACAGTCTAAACTAAGCACAAAAGGCACCTACAACTACTACTATAAACAGTATGAGAAATACAGATATCTATATACATATATATATATATATATATATATATATATATATATATATATATATATATAAAACAACTGGCACACAGGATACCAAATAGTGCTAAAGGGCCAAACGGCCAACTGCACTCAGAGAAACTGCATAAAAAGCGCTCTGGTAAACGCTAACTAGCTAACTACAAACACGACACTAACTACAGTTATATAATGTTATCAAAATATGAAAATAGCAGAAATATCCAAAATTTAGAACCAAATGTGTTAGACATAGCCACGGCCAAGAAGAAGCACATCCAAACTCGTCAACGTGGCAAACGAGATCTGGGGTTTGTACTGGTGCACCGTGGGATACCTACCTAGCCACGAGCCAACTAGAAGACTTTAAGCTTGTAAATAGGCCGCATCGGGGCCAAGGATCAGCTCCGATCCCATCAGTAAGAATGAAGGCGAGATAGGACTAGAATTGTTCTAAGCTGGGGATATTGGAAAAGGAAATCCTAACACCCACTACAATCTTCAAAGTCAGATAAGGTGACTTATAATCCACTATGGAAAAAGAACACTATGAACCAAGAAAACTGCTTTTAATAACAAGTTTATGGTGTCATTTATGCAAGCATCTTCTCTTTACAAGTGACACATAAAAGGTTGTCTTGTGTAACTGAAATAAAGATGCAGAGTCTAATCTACTTCACTATGTGCTGGTACAGTAAAAAGTGAATTTCTTCCTTCATATCATGGTGGTTAACTATTTAAATTAATTAATGTTAACAAACGGAGGGCAGTCTGTTCTGTTTTGTTTAGCCTGAACACCTAGCACAGTACTTGAAGTTTATGTATCAGCATGTCAATGGCATTGAAAACTCCATAAATCACTCAGATTAATTCTAGTCTGAAAATAAAATCACTATGACTTTATCTGCTTCTAGAAAATAAATGATGACCACAGAGTATGCCAAACTTATGAGGAGGGGCTTATCCCATAAAATTCTTGTCAGGATGGTCCGAAAATAAGCAAGAGGCAACAATGTTATGCCCTGAAGCATCTCTCCTTCCCATCTCACTGATAATCATACACAAAATTATGGCCGTTTTATGTTTAGCTGTTAAAACATTCAAATAAGGAACCTTCCATGACATTAGCTTCCAAACATCTTTTAACATTTCTCCATGCAGAGACCTTTATGACCTATTCTAGATCAGTGACTACAAATCTGAATTCCAGGAATGCTCATACATCTCAACCTCTAAGCACAATAAATCTGGACAAAGCCAAAAATAATGGGGGGGGGGGGGGTGGGGGTGTCAAAGGCTCACAAATGCGGACAAATTTTAAATATTGCTTTTATCAACTTAAAAGTTTGTCAGAATAAGAGGTGCTTTCACATGTTTTTTCTGAAGGATATGAAGTTTGAAGCTCAAATGCATGTATGTTAGCATTTAGTGACTTTCACTCCTCAATGATTTGCCCGAAAACCACACATTTTATGTGGAAAAGACTAGAAATATAAGGCAAAATCAGGACATTCTGCAAAAAATCCAGACACTTGAGAGGTTTAAATATACGTGAGTATTTAGGGACTTCAACTTAAATAATTTGCTTGAAAACCACACATTTTATGTGGAACAGACTAGAAATATGAGCAAAATCTGGACATTCTAGGAAAAAAATCTGGAGAGTTGAGAGGTATGGGAATGCTCTCATATTTTGTGGTGAATGTAACATTAGTAACCCCCCATCAAACCCAGTAGAAGTAAAATCACATAGAACCTACTGTACAGGAAAGATTCTTACAAGCAAGAATACATTTCTGAGCTGAAGGTCATGTGTTCACATTCTATGCTTGAGGACCTAAGTGTAACTCTAAGGAACTGCGAGAATTTTGAAGTGATTACAGGTTAATATACATGTCTGTACCTGTTGTATCTCAAAAAATTCCCTTCTCTCTGTGGTACAGCAATTTCACAATAAATATATTTAAGTAAAGATGGTATGCGGGTGCAGCCCCCAACATCAGGGAATGCAGGAGGGCTTTCCCTACCTGCAAAAAATGCTCTGAATTTGTAACAGCAAGTTTCACATTTTGCTATTATGTTGCAAGATTCATACCTTCCAATCAAAGAGTTCACCCTAAACACTCTTTACTCAGTGAAAAAAAAAAAAAACACAAAAACAGAAAACCCTGACATTTTCAGACTCTACTACCACTCATGATGCCTCCTTTTCCTCCAGGGTTACTTGCATGCTTTGATATTGTTATCCTTTCCATATAAAAAGGGTTAAACCTTATTCTCCCCTATAAAAATCTGTACATCCTGCACGGTTTCATTCCATTAACAGTTCATATGTCCCACTGTTTCTGTTACTACGATACCAAGATATTCCTCTTTTATCAGCTCTACTAATTTAGGTAACCTTCACAGAGGCCATCAGCACAAGCATTTATTTTTTTCCTAATGCCCCATTTTACCTTACTCAGAAGCACACTGTCTTTGTCTCCTGTCCCTATTGATCTACGGTCTACTACTATAATTGTTCTCATTACAGGAGTCTGCTTCACTAATTACTATGATGTCTTGAGGGGGGTCTTGGGTGCTTTACTACGACTGCTAATAAAACCGCTACAACTATCATCTAGGGTTAGCTTCCTGTCTATGACAGATGCAGATCTTTCCCAAATCCACCCCCAGACCACAATGCAGGGTAAAATGGTGATGGAAGATGAATACCAAAGACTTGTATATAAACAGTCTTTCGGCTTTTCCCGGTCAGGGGTTGCCACAGCGGAACTCCGGCTCACTAATGACTGGCAGTGAATTTTTACGGTGTCGAGTTGCCAGCCCAGTGCCCAACCTTCAAAGAAGGCACACCCACACACGCTCGCACCTACCTGCATGTTGTTAAATTCACTCAACCATAGGAAGGACATGCAGACTCCGCACAGAAGGCGCTCCAGCTGAAAATTCAAATGGAGAGCCTCTTGGTGTGAGGCGACAATGCTAACCAAAGGCTTGCATATGAAACCTTTTAAACCTTTGTACAATTTATACTGCACTAATGTAAATGCTCTCAGCTTTTAGTTTCATTCTACACAGAGATTTACTGATTTTAATGATAGTATATTTACTTCTGATTGCAATCTGACTGACTGTCCAGCATGCTTGTTACTTCAAGTAAGAAGTTCTGGGCCAACCTAATCTGAAAATGAAAGCTTTAAATATTATTAAGACCTGCTGCTGTAGAAACCTGGGTGAATCTGAGCTGCATTTCTACCTCTAAAGGTGTTATGTATAGCTACTGTGGCTGAAACTCACTGGCCACTTCGGTTGTTGTTGCCTTTGATTATTTTGGATACCATTACATACATGATGGTTGTCTTTTCTTCTACTGGAACTGTTATTACCTAAATGTTTTATCAACCCCCATGAAGAACAGATCAGCCAACTAATGTATAGTAAAATTATGTCCGGTATCCTCTACTCATGGGATGTGTCTGGGCACCCTGAACTTGGTTATGTTTGCACTCAGTGGGTCTTTAGAAAATATACTTTCTCAGTGGCTTAATGACTGCAACATCTTCTAGATCTACTTTACAGTTTTTCATTAGATTAGTAAGCTATATTGTTGGTGATTTTCAACTTGCTTTACTTGTTAGTTTCAACAGTGAACTCTTTTTCTGTGCTCCCTAGTCTAAAATAAATCACCAGGCTATGGATTCTAAAAAGCAGTACTCAGAGGCCAGCATCTTAAGCCTTTTTTCAAATTATCATGCAACACATCTTCAATTAACATTGGAACTTTGCCAGCCTCATTTTATTTATTTTTAAAGTATCCAAACACTGCTTTATCTTGGTTCCCTAGTAAAACCGCGAAGGGTCACTTACCCGAATACGGAAACATCGGCATGTATTTATCGAACCACGAAAACATCGATCGTCCTGAAGTGTGAAATCCAAAATGTCGAATCGTCATGGTTGGCCCTTCTGCGGTGTAGCTCTGTAAGGTAAGTGTGCAATAGTTACAGAAATTAGGGTTACGGTGCGGGTTAAAGTAAGTGCATACATGGTAGTATATGCTAGATTTACTTTAGGGTTAGAAGTAGGGTTTTGGTTAGTGTATGTATGTGGTTTATTTATTTTGTTTGAGTAGGTAGTATATAGTGGGCGGTGGGGTTGGACAACTATGATGATTCGAGATTTTGAATTTCGCGGTTTAGGGTGTTTGGTGTATTTGTGGTTCGCGTAATATGTGTCAATGTTTACGTATTCGGTGTATAGGACTTTCGCGGTTCTAATATAGACCCCTTTATCTTAGCCAATGCTGGAATCTTTTAAATGACTACAATCTCAAATTCCTAACTTTTGGCCTCAGTCATTTTATTTTGCATCTTGCTGTGGATTGATGCTTTTGTCTTGACTTTTGGGTGACTGTGAGCAAGTCACTGAATCGGACAGTGACCTCGGATCACCTCCTAAGGACGGGTGTGTCCAGTTAGCAAATTAAACATTGAATTGGTTTATGACTAAGGAAGTATTGCAGCAAAGACTTTGGTTGGACTGATTACTACTTATCATCAGCTGCCAAAACTCAACACTGCTGGATTCTTTGCTGCTAACTTACTTTTTTTTTATTGGTTATCTCAACTATACACCTTTTCAGCTAAATTTTTGACATGCAAATCAGTGTAGTTTCACTGGATTAAATATATAGCTATTCTTAATACACTATATCACTTCTATTACTATTGTTATTTATATATTTTACCAGACACGTTTTTTAGGGGAATAGAGATAAAGCTGCAAATAACAACTGCAGACTCAGTTATCTCTTTGCATCCAATGTCTTATTTAGCTTAGGAAGACTTTCTCTGCAACAACGGATGACAAATCTTCTAGCAAGTTGTAACAACTATCAAACTGGCTATACGTCTACACCTTACAGCAAACTACAACTTTCTGTAATAATTTCTGCACTTGTTTTGGCTCTGTCTTCTGCCCACTTTTTAGACCTAGTTTTTGACTAGTTTAATAAATTTATGCTTTTTTGCTGCAATTATATTTTGCAAACTTACATAAGATGATATTCTCACATGTGTTTTATGATACAGACTTCCTGTTCAGCCTCCACACATTTGGGGCTCCACTTTTACCATATTTGCTAATCCTTGATGACCTTAGGCAGACAGTAGGTGAAGCTCCACGTTTTCTTTTTAGGAATAAGAACAACTTGAAAAGGATGTTGTGCTATCCAAGACATGATAGACATCCTAAAAATGTAGGATGTACCAGACCCTGTGGTCACTGCAACTTTTGCCCTTTTATAGACAGCAATGTGGAGTTTTTTCATCCTGATTTGAGAAGAGTTTTTTATACTAAAGTGGAGGCGAATTGTATGACCGTACATGTCGTCTATTTGGCAGTGTGTCAGTTGTGTTCCTCTTTCTACGTGGGTAAGACCAACCGCCCACTCAGAGATAGGATGAGAGGGCATAATTACCACATTAGGAAGGGTACGTTGCATAATGCTTTAGCCAAACACGTGGTCACGCATGGTCATGACCACAAGTTTTTGCTTAGAGTGTTAGAGGTCATCACCCCAAATCAGAGGGGTGGTGATGTTAGGATATACACTGAAGGAAAAGAGAGTGACTGGATAACACTTTTAAGGGCTGATAGGGGACTGGGTTTAAATGAAAGGGCATCCATAAAACCTAGCCTAAGGCAGCGAAGGCATGTAAAGTGACTATTTGTAATTGCTTATATGCGTATGTCTACATTATGTCTCAAAGTTTTTTATGTATTTATATATAACATTTTTTCATGTATTAGTTTATGTGTTTTGGAAAAACTTTTATATATTCTATGGAGTGTTTAAAGTAATTTTACAGATGTTTTAAGTTATTTTATGCATTTACATTCTTGTAGTGAGCTTTTTTCTGTTCTTTTTCTGTTCTTTGCAGTTTGCTATGCCTTTAAATAGAGGTTTGTATTGGATCATCTTCTTGATAGGTTAATTATTTAATTGTCTCAGCGTGCTTTTAATATATAACTAGTTTGTGTTAGGAGGTTTGTTTCATGGATCTGAAGAAGCTGATACAGTGAAAGCGCTTATCCGTTTGTTCTTGTCTGCAATAAACTACGTGGATTTTACATCTTGGATTGTTATCTTCTGTTATTTTCTCACTCTCACTCCTGCAAAGTACTTGGTTGTTTTACAAAATTTTTTATATTTCTCTGAGCAGGGGCGTTTACCTGTGAAGCAGCAATTTGTCAGACTTTGTTATGTAATGTTAGTTTAATATGAAGCAAGGCAGCACTATTTCACGCTTGCTGCTTCTGGGATCTAGTACTTAAGAAGGTACCAGGGTTCTATCTGACCTACATGAACTTGGCAAAGTTTGTACTCAATGGGTCTCTACTAAACAAACTTGTATGAATGTGAACTTTGATCCTCGTCATGCAGATAGACAGTTACAGTGCCAAATGTAGGGCAATGTTAGAAGCAGGGGTAGTCATCTGTTTAGTGCTGCTTGAGAAGGCTCATAGTAGCAGTGGGCTTACCAAGTACATCTTTGGGGGCAGGAACAAAATGCAAATTTTTTCTCATTTGCCATCAACCATTTCCTCTCAAGAGTTCAGACTTTCTGGATCATCTACAATATTTAACCTTGGATAATTTCAATATCTGGACTGACAATGAGTCAAATGAACTCACTGAGAAGTTCTTCAAGTCGATGGGGGACTTAAACTTGACATTCAGAGAGAGTGTGATCATTATCTGACATGAAGGTACAGTCTGTTTCATGGCCTGATCACCACCTGACCCACTCTAATTTGGGTTCTCTCTAAACAGGTCATCCAGTATTTAGCTAAACCAACTTTGAAACTTAAGGACATATTATGTTATGACATGACACCATTGTCTGACCAGATCATACCAGTGCACTGTTGATAAATCAAATATGCTGGTACTGGCTTATAATCCTTTGCCTACCATTATTCATGAACGATGGTCGGACCATAATCCTCATATGTTAAGGAGCAGGGACGGAAAAAAGGATGACAAGTGGATGAAGATGCACCTTTGTAAAAACTACCTTAACTTGAATGCCCAGGCAATATTCTTACCAAATGAGATTTAACATTTGTCAATCCCTCTAAATAATTCTTGTTACTGTTTAACCATATCTCCCTTTCTTTTATTTCTAATCTAGCTGTAAACTCCACTTTAATTTTATCCCACTCCTTAGCTATGTTTTCAGAAGATAATTCTATGTACTCTAGTAGCTCCTGAATTAATTCCACAATCCGTTCCTTAAATTCCTCTCTTTTCAACTGATAGGTGGGAAAGTGGGTCTATATTAAGTTTTCGAAAAACCTTTCCACTGAATGCTACATCGTTGACCCGTATTCAGTGAAATTCACGTTCGCGATTCTCTGAATACTTACAGCACAAAGACGTAGTTGGCCAACTACACAGCTTTACCCTTTTCTCCACTGTACTGTGATCTTGGAGTTGGTATACTTAGGGGGTGTGGGGGGGGGCACAGCCCCCACATGGGTTGGTTTGATTTAGCTTGATTTGGGTCCGTAGGGTTGTGGGACAAGTATTTATTTGCCCTTTAAGTGGAAATGAATTTCGCTGAACATGGGTCAACGATGTAGTATTCGGGTGAAAAGGTTTTTTGAAAGAAGTAATATAGCCCTGGGAAAGCGGCAGTGTCTCATTTTTATTTCATTACCTTGCATTTTTATTTCAGTTACTACTGATGCATAATCTGAAATAGTTAACTGGTGCATTTCAAGACCTTCAATCAAATGCATATGTTCCTGTGAGATATAAAATCTATCTAGCCTAACCCAGTTTACTGCATCTCGGTGAGTAATATGTAAATTCACTCCAAACTCCTAGTACTGAATTCACATCTTCCATGCCAAACATTTTCATAAATTTCTTCATAAAATCTGCCCTCCTTTGTTATATTTTCCCTTGCTTGATAACTTATTCTGTGCAGTTCTGAAAGCATTTTGGTAAAATACTTGGATCTTAACTCACCTGATAGGCAACAAATGCAAAAGCTTTAATTTACTGAACAAATCCTCTATACGATAACACCATCGGGATGTAAAATCATACTCTGTGCAAATTCTGTGCAATGACACAGGTTACTCTGAGCAGCTGCTAGGATGTTACTGTTTTACAAATCTGTGATAAAGAAAAAAGTAACAACTTTAGAGGTTCTGTATTAACAGCATATAATAGAAACAATCTTTTTATGAACTGATGAGGTAACAGCTAACAAAATGCTTAAATAACTTTGTGACATGGTGATAAAAATACATTATGCGAATTCAGAAAACACATTTTTATATATTCTACTTTTTACTACTTAAGGATAAACTGTGGTATATACTAACAGAACTCCAGTAAGGATATTCAATGTATTCATCCTCACATTCACTAGTTCATCCACGCTGTATGATTCCCACAGATACTCTTCACAATAATGAGTGCAAAGCAGAAGGGAGTACATGAACTGTATCACTGTGCATTGGCACAGGCACTGCCTTCACCCTTCCACACATAATCACATATTCAAACACACACACACACACACACACACACACACACACACACACACACACACACACACACACACACACACACACACACACACACACACACACATATACACAAACCTTCTTACTATTCAAATATAATTTTACAGAATGTCCTTGATTTTGCCCCTTATGGATGTTAAATGTCAGTCAATAATGGCAGACACTAGAGTTTCATACTTCATACTATTATTCAGAAAATGCTTTTTCATGCAATATCTTTTGTTCTATTCAATTTTAAAGTGATTTAGAGTAATATTTAAAAAGTGTCTCTAGTGTCTAGTGCCCTATCCCAAGTAGTAGGCTTTATTTGTTAGTTTTAGGAAAGCTGAGATGTATTGCAGTGATGCCCTCACACACACACACACACACACACACACACACACACACACACACACACACACACACACACAAATCCAGACATTCATGCACATGAGTGTGGACACATTCAAAAACAGTCCCACAGACAGACACTCAGTATACATGAGACACGTACACTTACCTCCCACCAGATTGCACACAAGGACACAATCAACCATCCATCCATACAAACACTCACAAACATACACACATCTACTCTAACAATCTCCTAAGTAATTCCCTCTACTGTGACTACCCAGGCAGACACATCCTCATATATACACACACTAATTTCAGATCACTCATACCCCTATAGACACACATACATGCTGCCACACACATACATACATACATTCACACCCCTCCCGCCCACCATTACCTGTCAGCAGAGACTCACTTGATCTTACCTTTTAGTCAGTCTTACCCACTGTCTACAATGGGGGAACACAACATTTTGGCCAGCTAATTTACGCAGCATGCAACTATCCTAAGTGGAGCAATTTCCAGGGGAGAGCATATGGCTAATCAGCATAAGCCAGTCCCCCCAAGAAGGCCTCATTAGAATTTAGCACGGCTGTGGAGAAAACCCTCCACAGTGAATCTACTGAGTATGCAGGTTGGGAGGATGACATAATGATTAAGGTGTTTACATCATAGACACAAGGTACAATGTTTGATTCTTACCTTTGTGTTGGGACATTTGGCTAGGCTTAAAATGGCTGTCAAGGGCAACTACCCTAGTACTAACCTATGAACCTATGGAAAATCACTGTGGTGGGCGTGTTTCTGAATAGGAAAGGGCAGTTTTCTATCTGTGTTAGGGTTTACTTCTGATGGAAGGCCTTTATAAATCCAGCTAACCTACATGGAAAACAAAAACATCCTGTAAAGTTACAAAAAATATGTCTCTTACAAATGCAGTCTTGCAGTAGAGTAGTTGCTTCATAAAAAAACATTCTGGGATATGTGACAGTGGTGAGTTGGGATTGGCGGTACAGCATATAGCAACATAGGAGTGTGAATGGCAGATTTCCTGTGCGTACGTGTGTGTGTGTGTGTGTGTGTGTGTGTGTGTGTGTGTGTGTGTGTGTGTGTATATGTGTGTGTGTGTGTGTGTGTGTGTGTGTGTGTGTGTGTGTGTGTGTATACAGGGTCTATATCATTTAATCAAAAGCTTAATTGAGCAAATCGCTATTTGTCAAACCCAAATAAGCGAAAGCTCAATTAAGTGAACGATCGTTTAAGTGAAAAAAACTAGTTGCCCACCCACCAACCATAACAAACAAAACAAAATTTAAAACTCTGCAAAGTGAAGCTTCAGGCCTAAGTTTCTTAGCCTTCTTCATAGCAGGTTCAGCAGAATGACCCGACATACCCTAAATAATGTCGTGCACTAACCTTTTCAATCTCTGACTACCAAGATCAATATTAAGAGAGGAAAGGCAGCTAAGCAGGGTCTTAGGAACAAAAGCATTACAGATAGGGCAAGACTTGTGGTCTTGGTTGGGCCCTAAACAGAAGAGACAATGATGTTGACAATCTTTATGTGGAGTTTGTCTTCCACATTGGCATCTGCCCTTTTTGGATGGAATGTAAACCTCAAAGCAAAAAGGCAGTAGCAAAAAATAAAAGAAAACCCCAACAGGGCACTTATCTGAATCTCGTGTAACCAGCAAACTCCTTGGGTTAGCAGTTCGATGATCGTAGATGGCATTCGGACTGGCAGCAGAGAAGTTCTAAGGATGGCACGTGCGGAAGTTACTTTTATGGCCTACTTGGGCTGCTGGCCTATGTGTGACATCCCACATGCTCTGCAGTAGTTAAAGTCTTTTGTACACTGGCTGGACATTGGGACCGCCTTTGGCAGTGAAGCCCTCATGTTATGAATACTGCAACACAAGAACAGAAGGATATCAGACTGGGACACTGTCAGCAGTTATAGACCATCTGTGCGGTTGATGGCAATGAGTGGGTGGAGACAATTCAGAGGTATGTGTAAACACTACAGAATCAATGGCAAAATATGCAGCTCATGCAAATGACTGCACAACTAGTTGGCAATGAGGCCACACATACAAATCAGCCTATAATACTTTGCAAATGCCTGCATGTAACATGGTGGTGTGATTCACAGACTACACAAGAAGGACAATGCAAAACAGTGCAGACCTTGTCAGCATTCCAGAAACACTAGAACTGCAGACAGCTACAATAACAGGAATTGTCGCAACAAATGCTTAGTAGCATTAGCTGCTCCCACCAGAGCCAGACTTGCAGAGTACAGCACCCAGTGACATGCATGGAAAAGATTCAAAAAGCATCATACATTTCAAAGCGTATAAACTACAGTTTTTGTGTTTTCACTTCAAAGTGAACTATGGCGTTTCTAGTCAATATGTATTATCCAAATGTTGAATCAAGCATTTCATGTATGCCTCGGGAGAATACAACTACATACTCCCCATCTACATCTACCAAATATCAGACCCTACCTCATTCAAAGACTACTCTGTTAGACATGACTGACACTGTGAACTGTCCATGACCAACTGGGGAAACATCAGGTATACTGCAAATATCAAACTTAATGCAATCTTACAACTCAACTAGGACTCTGCGCTCTTCTGACAAAGGCCTACTATTTATATCTGAACTTAACAGCTCAGCTGGCAACTCCATATACTCTCACAGTGTCCAAAACCTGGAACTCCTCCTAGCAGTTAGAAAGGAACCATCAGTAAAGTTTTTCAAGCTTCAACAAAAAACACACCTAACCAACTCATGGCACTGCAAATGCTCTCCCAATGATTAAACCATTCTTCCCTCCTTGTCAAAAAACTTTATCCCTTCTAAAACAAAGTAACTGCATAAAATTACAACCTACAATATGTTTGACTACTATATCAATAATGCCCTGAGCAAGGACTTCCAAGATGGCTGCACACTGAGTAAAGCGTAATTTCAGGTCTCCAATGTGAAAACAGAAACCCAGAAAAGAGAGCCAGTGAATTTGACTGTCTAGTAAGTGCACTGCCTGGATGACAGGAAATAAGAAATTGAAAGAACTTAAAAGAAAATCAACCACAAAAGGTGAGGAGAAAACAGTGGCTGGGAAGAATCCTGCAGCTGTTCAGCAAAAAGCAGTTCAAGCTCCAGCTACGGTGAAAGACATGACTTTCAGTAATCTAGAGGAAAAAAGAAGTAAAACATTCTCAGAGCTGATTAAAATAAAACACTGAAGGTGTATATCAACTTAAATAACAATAGGCTGGAAAATGAAAGAAGCTTTAAACAGATATGCAGACGAGCTCATAAAAATGCAAAAATCAGAGGTCGAAATGAAGAAAAGGCTGGCTGAGTAAGAAACTGCTCAAGAGGAGATGTTTCAAAAAATGATAGAATTGGAGGACAGAGCACATAGGGAAAACCTGACATTTTCTGTTTATCTCAGAAAATGGAAGGAAGAGACTGGATGAATTTTATGAAAGCGTAAATAAGCAACTGGACTGTTATTACACAGGAAGCGATGGTCATCGAAAGGGTACATCGTGTGTATGCTCCAAACCTGGCCAACAGAAAGCAGCCAAGACCTTAAACAGTGAAGATGAAATCCTGCCAGTAGAAAGAGTGGATTCTAACAAAACTGTGGCAGAAAGACAAAGTACTAAAACCTGATTACTCAGTGCACACCAGGCAGAAGAGGAGTAAATTTATTCCAGCAATTAAGGAATATCGAGAAGCAGGTGTGACATTCAAGCTGCTGTATCCAGCTATCTTCAGAATATTTTCCTGGAGTGTCAGTCATTTTTTTTGATGCACAACATCCTAAGGAAGAAATACAAAAGTTTGTCCAACAAAAAGTGAGCTCTCAAACAGAAAAGCATTTTGCTTCTTATTCTTCTGATAATAAACATCACAGAGAGACTAGGCAAGTGAACCCTCTTCCAATGTTCTAAAGGAAAATGCTTGAGAAATTGAGAAACAGAAGAAAAACATACAAGTTGACCACAAGAACCAGGAGAACATTAGAAATGAACCAGAAACTGGAACTGGGAGATGGAAATGAAAAGGAAGTAAAAAAGAAGTTATGACTTACCATAACGTTCCATGTGTGTTGTCGATCTCCACTTATCCTTGATTGTGGGTTCAGTTCCATATATCAGAACTGACTCAGATGTTATTCCAGCTTGAGCACTCCAAAACTCTTGAGCTAAGCTTTACCCATAATGCTTCTCACAAATTACCTCAGATTGAGTTTGCATAAAATAGTGACAGATAGGAAGTAACAGACCAGAGACCATATCTGTATTCCTAAAAAGGAAAGCCAAACTTTTGTAAATAAAAAAAAACAATACATTCCACCAAGAAGCCAAGTGGCAGGGGGAAGGGGGATGGGGATGTCAAGGATAAATGAAGCTCGACAATACAGATGGAACGTTACGGTAAGACATAACTTCTTTATTTGATGTTGTCAATCTTCACTTAATTCTTGACTGTGGGACAGAGTCTCCAGCTACCTAAATCCTGGGAGGTCTCACAGAAGAATATTCCTGAGCACCATTGAGCCAAATGACGTTCATCCCCTAGAGACCAGCACCAGCTTGTAATGAGCAACAAAGGTATGAGGAGATGTCCAAGTTGCAGCTGCACATATATCATCAGTTGAAGCTCTGGAATGAAAGACTGCAGAAGTGGCTACTTCCCTTTTTGAGTGTGCTTTGACAGGTCCATGTAGTTGCACTTTGTTTTTGTTTAAGCCATTTAGACAGAGTAACTTTAGAAACAGGTTTATCTATAGCAGCAGAAGAGAAAGAAACAAAGAACTGGTCCGGCTTTCTGATTTCCTTTGTTCTGTGAATGTAAAAATGCAACTGTCTATGTACATCTAGTAAATGTAGACAATATTTACCCTTGTTTGAAAAGTTGGGGTAGAAAACTGGAATTTGAATAGTCTGGTTGATATTGGTTTTGGACACTATCTTTGGTAGAAAGGAAGGACTTGTTCGCAAGGAAACCCTGTCTTTATGGAAAATAAGGTATGGAGGTTTACAAGATAAGGCTTGTAGCTCAGATATCCTCCTTGCAGAAGTAATAGCAATCAGCAATAATGTTTGCCAGAATAAAAACGTCAGATTGCAAGTTGAAGAAGGTTCAAACAGGAAACAAATTATGGACTGAAGTACTAGATTCAAGTCCCAAGGAGCAGATGGGTCTTTGTATTGGGGATCTGAGCATTAAAGTTCCTTTCAGAAAGGTTTTACGAAGTCTGTGGGACATTAACGTTGTGTCATTCAAACCATTATGAAAATATGAGATTGCAGCTAGATGTACTCTTATGGTCGAGGCAGATGCTCCTGCTTCAGAAAGTGATGTTACAAACTCCAGGACCTTACCAACTGGTGCTGAAAATGGATAGAGACTAGTCTCTGAAGCCCATTTTCAAAATTTTTATCACTTGCTGAAGTGCAACCTTCTAGTCAAAGGTTTGTGGGAGTCTAGAACAATTCTTTGAACTGTAGAAGTGAGAGTAGAATGGCTGACAACCACTGGAAGTGGAGAAGCCACGAAGGGAGTTTAAGATTTTGAAGATTTGGATGTACTAGCCAGTCCAGATACGACAAAAAGTCTGGATCTGGGTCCAGTGTCCAAGGTTTCCGAATTAGATGAGGCCAAAGGAAGGGGAAACCACACCTGATGGGGCAAGAATGAGGCAATGAGAATTTGTTCTTCGACCTGTTGGCTTTCTTTAGAAACTGGGATATGAGAGGAACAGGGGGAAAGGCATACATTAGACCAGAGGGCCAATCGTGAAGGAGAGCATGTCTTGGTGACTCCCCCATAGGGGGAATTAGGGCAAAGTAGCTGCTGCACTTGTTCAGTGGGGATGCAAAGAGATCGCAGCAGGGTTGGCCCCAGTGTTGGAATATCTTTTCCGCTACCATCGAATTGAGAGACCACTCATGAGGCATTAGGATGGTCCTGCTCAATTTGTCCACAGTCACGTTGGAACATATATACATTGCAATTAGAAAGCATTTGGAAGAAATTGCCCATTGCCATATTCTGAGTGCTTCTCGACAAAGAGGGTAAGATCTGATTCCCCCTTGCTTGATGATGTACCAGACTACTGGCATGTTGTCTGTTTGAATCACAATTGTTCCCAAGGGCAGGGTTTCTTGGAACGCCTGCAACGTCTAAAAAAACTCCAGCTATACTCTGTCACATATTGTCTACTCAGCAGCGATCTCTGCTTAACATACAAGGCCATGTCAAACCCAGGGCTGTTGGACATACTACACAAAGAAATTCCAATCCCTCAAAGCCACACACTCCAGGGATCTAAACCTTGTCATCACAATGAACAAAACATGCTGGAGGGATAGGTTCCTGACCCAGAGACTCCCCAGACTCTAGAAAAGACTGCCCATACATGTCAAACAGAGCGCCTCTTTGGCCCTCTTCAAAAGGAACCTTGACAATTGGATGGGAGATAGGAAATTCACCCCGGGGATCATGTCAGTCACCCTGCTAGACAGGGGTCCAGGGAAGTAAATATTGTGGGAAGAAATAGCCAGAGAATTGTTATGGCTAGGCTTATATAGGCCCTAGGGCCGAAAGCCTAGTACCAGCCTATGAACCTATAAGAGCACTGCCCTCATCTCTAAAAAACTGATGTGCAAATTGGTCTCTAGTTGGCACCAAGTGCCTTGGACTGTCTTTCCCAGATAATGCCCCCCCACCCTATCTGGGAAGCATCCATGGTCAATATGGCTTGGGGTTGAAGAGGGACAAAGGGTCTGCCTGACAAAAATTTGTTGGAGTGAAGCCACCAAACTCAGATCTCTCTTGCACAAGTTGGTGATTAATACCACCCAGAGACTACTCATGCTCTGGAATAGACTTCCCATACATGTCAAGCTGAGCACCTCACTGGCTCTCTTCAAGTGAAACCTTGAAGAGTGGATGGGTAATAGAAAGTTCACCCCAGGGATCACTCCAGTGGCTCTACTTGATAGAGGCACTGGGAACTAACGACAGGCAGCACAATGCCAGGGCACTTCTATGGGCTAGGCTTGTAAAGGTCCCAGGGCCATTAGCCTAGTACACACCTATGAATACCAGATGGGACACTGGCTGATTCGGTAACGACCACTGGGACACCAAGAGCACTGAAGAATCCACATGTGATATCTCGCAAGGGGAACTAGAGTGACGGAGGCTAACACTGATCCTAGAGTTTGAAGCAATAGCCTTGCAGTCACATTTTTGCTGTGAATAATCTGACTGGTTTGCAGTCTTATTCTCTGAAGTATTTTTGAGGGAAGAGACATGATGCTGGTGTTTGTGTTTAGCATCCTATGAATTCCAATTACTGTGTTGGCTCTAGATGGGATTTTTCACAGTTTATACTGATCCCCAATGAGGAACAAATTTGAAGAACATTGCCTCTTGCCTCTAAGAGTAGATGCCTAATGGCAGCAGTGAGGAGGCAGTCATCTAAGTATGGAAACACATGGAATCCTTGCAGTCTAAAGTGAGCTGCTACCACTGCCATTCATTTGGTGAACACCCTGGGGGCTTTTATGAGACCAAAGGGCAGGGCCCTGAATTGATAATAACTGGCCTCCAGGCGGAAGCGCAGGAATCTTTTGGACCGCTTGTCCGTTTTTATATGGTAATATGCATCCTGAAGATCTATTGCGCACATCCAATAGTCTTTTTCCAAGAATGGAAGTATAGACTGAACCATGACCATCCAGAATTTGGTTTGTTGACCTGATTTGTTCAAGTGACTGAGATCCAGAATTGGCCTCTAATCTCTTGTTTTCTATGGCACTAAAACACATCTTGAGTAAACTCCGGATCCTATCTGGTCTGGTGGAACTGCTTGGATGACTCTTTTGTCAAGCAGTTTTTCAATTTCTAAGACTGCTGCACCCCTGTGACTGGGTGGAACTTCTGGGATTTTCTTTAATTTTCTGGGTTTGTCTGAGAAAGGGATACTGTAACCTCTGGTTATTATCCTCTGCACCCAACTGTCTACTGTTATCTTGAGCCAGGCTGGTAGGTGCAGGGATAATCGTCCCCTACTGCCTTGACAAGACTGCAATTGGGCCTCCTTTCAGGAGTGCTAATAGTAGTTACCAGGGAAAGGATCCCTGGAACCCTGATTTTGTGGGCCACCTCTGCCGCATGCACAGTGTCTTCCATTGTTACTCCCCCCTCTGTCCTGGGGGAAGTCGCTGTCACATGAGTCCTGGAAAGGCCCTTGGGACTTTTTGAACCATAACTTCCCACTTCTCTGGATCCTGGAGTAAGACCATTGAGGAGTGGAAAAGTGTATGCCCACAGCAGAAAGGGACTTTCCATCTTTATCACAACTACCCAGAGTGTCTTTAACTTTGGGGTCTAAAAGGGATGTTCTGTCAAATGGAGTGCTGACGAAAGAAGACTTAAATGGCTCGGCAAATTCACATAAGTGCATTCAGGCATGTCTCCTAATAGCTACACCCAAATCTGCTGCCCTTGTTGTCTCTTCGGCTGCGTGCGCAATAAGCCTCATGGATGAGTTGCAAACAGAATTTTGGCTTGCCCGCTGAGAAGTTACCTTTTCTCTAACCCCTTCAGCTACTGCTCCCGTCAGAGTATCTGACAGTTCTTTTATCAGATCTCGTTGAAGTCTCGTGAAACGTGCCATGTAATTCAAGGACCTTGGTGAGAAAGTCGATCACGCGTGTATGCGTTTTCCGAATCTATCCATTGTCCTAGACTCTCTATTAGGAGGATGGATAGTAGGACTTTCATCAGCAAGTTCCTTTTTGGTGCCTACTACTAGCACCACGACATCTACTGGTTTTCCTTTTCCCCAATGCTGTTGATCCTGACGAGCTGACAAAACACTGTCTGGTCTCTTTGGGATTGGCTCGATAGACTCAGGTATCTTCCAAGCCCGCTGTGCAATCAATTTAATCAGATAATCAGCGGGCAGAGATATTCAGGAGGTAGAGGGCCGGGCATGGAAAGTCTCTAGGTATACCGATTCCTCCGAGGAAGGCCAAAAAGAAGTCCAACCAGCCCTCTATTTCAGGATCTCTAGAATGTCTACGAATTTTCCCCTTCATCGAAATCGGTATCTTCAGTGAGACACTCTTCAGTGGAGTCTAAGTGCTTCCTCTTGCACTTTTCTTCGGGGGTACCTCTTCGGTGGGATGGGCCGGAGAGGTATCTGAAGAGGACATGATTACTATGGTTGAATCCTGAGGCTTCAGTGCCTGCTGTCCCAGGGCAAGAGGCAGGAGGAAGCTCCGGGCAGGGTGAAGGGCAGGGCTGTTGGTCTGACGAAAGTGGTGTCAACTGAATGTCTGCAGTGGACAATGCCCTCTCCATAGCTTGGAAGGCAGGACCCCCATAGAGGAATGGGAGCCCAGAACCTAAATAGCCTCCTTCGGAACTGTGGTCTCACCCCACACAGAGGAGGCCACCACTGAAGCCAGTGTCAAGCTAACGTGTGCCAATGCTCCGAGAGGCATGGATGGCTCCGACAACACCAGATTGGAATCATGACCTCAGTAACTGGCAACATAGCTGTCACGCTGGGAGGTCTCTGGTCCCGACAGAATTGAAGAGCTCAAGATTTCTTTCGGCACTGGAGAAGTAGCTTTGACCAGCACCGAGACAGTTGAAACCAGGACTTTTGGCACCAGGAACTCCGAAGGCTCAGTTGAAGTCACGGGAGGATCAGTCATTGGAGCCAAGATAGGTAAGGTTCCAGAGCTAGACAGGCTAGGAACCACAGAAGTGGACAATCCCCTCCTCGCCAAGAGCTGGTCCACCAGCCTCAAAATATCAGATTCTGTGAGGGTCTTGGTGGAATGTACCAAAGAACTGTCAGGGATCTGGGTTTCTCCAAGAAGGGGCTTGAACGTCGGTCTATGAAAGGGTCTACTGAGGGAGAATACCGATTATGAGGCCTATCTTTAAAAAGGAATTCTTTTGGTTTCACAGATGTCTGTTCCGAAATAATAGTAGTAGTAGTAGTAATCGTCAGTGCCGAAGCTGTTGGTGCAGAGGCAGGCACTGACAGCACCGAAGGTGAACTCTTTTTACCAGTTGGTTCCAATGAAATTGTAGGAACCAGGGAAGTCTTACACATTTTTCATAACAATGCAAAAGATACTGTCATCACCGAGCTGCTCCTTT
Source organism: Protopterus annectens (assembly GCF_019279795.1). Taxonomy (NCBI): domain Eukaryota; kingdom Metazoa; phylum Chordata; order Ceratodontiformes; family Protopteridae; genus Protopterus; species Protopterus annectens. The sequence continues at coordinate 637,851,562 of NC_056736.1, read as the reverse complement.
TCTTTGAATGTCCATGTTTAGATGAGGAAGAAGATGAAGAAGGAGAGCTAACATTTGTATCTGACTTTGGAGAATAAGATACGGTCTCGTCAAAAACAGTTTTAATGGAACCTTTTAGGATGACCTTGTTTTTCCTGTTAATAAGGGCCTGGTGACTGAAGCCAAGACAGATGGTGCAGTCTTCCTGAAGGTGCACCGGGCCCAAACAATATACACATAAGGAGTATCTGTCCAAATTGGGTAGTTTACGCTTACACTTCTGGCATCTTCTGAAACCAGAAGTTCCCTTGTTTTTCTCAGCCATTACCAAAAATACACAAGCAGAAAGGATGGAGGAAAGGAAATTAAGATATTATAGTCTAATGTTTAGATTTTACTTTTTTTTTAAAGGAAAACGTGCACCAACAATGGTATGAAAAACTACCTAATGCTAATGAAGGAAAGGAAAGAAATAAAGGTACCAATGATGATACAAAGAATTACCTTAATGGTATGAGAGAAAAAATACCAACAATGGTATGTACAAGAAAAAAATACTACTCGGGTTAAGAAATGAAAGCAGGAAAAGATGACCTGGGTATAACAATAAGAGAAAGAAGTCACTAAAAAGGTGATTAAAAGAGAAATTTCACTTACAACAAAGAATAATTAGCTTGCTTGAAAGCTGTTTTGATAGACGCATCTGGCACTGAAAGCAGGAAACGAGATCTGAGGTAATCCTTTGAAGAGCATTATGGGTAAAGCTTAGCTCAACAGTTTTGGAGGGCGCGAACCGGAATAACAGCCAAGTCGGATGCGATATCTCGAACCAAACCCACAGCCAAAGATTAAGTGAAGAGTGACAACATCAGAGCCAGCAACTCGGACGTTAATGGATAAATGTGGGGCTACAAAGCATCAATCACATTTGTGAAATATGGCAGAACAAGAAAACCAGGAAATATTGGACTTTTTTAACTTTGTTAAACTTGTAGGGGGCTTCAAGGCATATGTCCTACTTCATGTCATTAATGTTTGTAAGAACATTAAGGGGAGGGAAAGGTAACAATACGTAAAACAGTTTTTGTTCTAAGGTGCATTTTTATAAAACACAACCTATACTATATGTTATATAGTAAAGCTTTTTCAGTTATTTTTGTGTGTAATAGGGATACCAAAGTAGTCAGTCTCCTTTTTTTCTTCTTTATTTCTTCTTGTTCAGTGTTAAGAAATGCAGACACTGCAGTGTAAAAAGAGAAACAGTTTGGACAAAATAGTATGATATAAGTAAAACTGATATGTTTTTTGTTACTTTTAAATCGAGAAATGACTGGATTAAGCCCTTTCATTTGATCTAACAAGTATTAAATGGAAGCAAGTAAATAAAAAAAGCAATGAATGTAATGAAAAGCTTGACTTTAGTAAATAAATGTTCATAGTGTTATGCGAGAAGCTTGGAGCTGAAGACAGCTGTGTAGCTGGCTCTCATGTTTCTATAGAAACAAGCTGATAAAGGCAATAAAAACAGAATACTTTTTTTTTCTTTCAATGGTTAAAATATAATGTCTTCTGAAAGCATGCAAGTCATTTTCTACTTTTGGGAGAGGAATAATGATAAGATGAAAACAGACTGCACTTGGTGTAAGCAGAAGCACAGGGTGTACAGTGTGTCTTATTATTAGTCAACTTAAGCCTGTGAGTGCAGCTGTCAATCTGGTACAACTGTTCCTATTAGGAAGGTTAAGCTTCATTATTTGAAGATGTACATAGTTTTGTGTGTTTCTACTAAGCTAATAGGTTATGGGGGTATTCTGGGCATGTGTTTGCTTTTTTTGTTAGGGGGTTTTCATTAAAACAAAAAGTCTTCTAAGATGTGACATAAATTCAAATGGATATGACAACAAACAACTGTATAAAACATCAACCTGCCAAACATTAGTGGATGCATGTAAAACAAATGCTGAAACTAGACATTTAAAAAAAGCTGTTATACCTATGATGTCTGCCTAAGCTATGAAGGCAGAATTGTGGCAGACACTAAAAACAACCACAAAGCCTTCTATAGTTATATCAAGAATCTCCATGGCAATACCCAGGTTTGTTCTAATTTACTGCACAATGGTACCTCCTATACTGAGCCAACAGATATTGCCAACATACTGGCCGACAGATTCAGTGCCAACTTTACCCCTCCCCCCCAAAGGACCAATCACAATACTGGAGGAATGCCAGGCACCCAGCATTACTGCAGCAAAGGTTAAAGCTGTATTGTCCAAGGCCAAGAATACACCTTCCATGGGACGCGTCAATAACCCTGGATGTGTTCTACATGAACTATAAAGTGAACTGGCACCACATCTGTGTGCCCAGTTCAATCACAGCCTCATCTCAAGCTTTGACCCTACCAAATGGCACACTGCTACAGTCATCCCTCTCCATAAAGACTATAGACCCTGGGAATTTTTGCCCCATTAGCCTGATGAGTCTGACATGTAAGGCTATGGAGCGCATCATCATGGACCTAATTAACAAAGATATAGAGAATCTCCAAACTCTAGATCCCACGCAATTTGGTTTTGTGAAAGGTAGATCATGCCTGCTCAACATGGATGATTTCTTTGAGTTAGTCTCCAGAGCTGTGGATGAGGGCAAGGCAGTTCATACAGCCTACCTCGATCTGGCCAAGGCCTTTGATACCATTCCCCACTCAGGAATTATTGATAAACTCACCAAACTAAGCATCAACCCCTATATCACTAGGTAGGTTGCAAAATGGCTCACAGATAGAACCCACAGTGTGAAAGTAGCAGAATCCAAGTTAGACTACTGACCAGTCACGAGTGGAGTCCCACAGGGATCGGTCCTGGGTCCTCTCCTGTTTGGCATCTACTTCTCAGAAGTCCAGGCCAACACAGAGGGACTTTGGCTGACCAAGTTCGCAGACGACTGCAAGCTGGGAGCCATTATTATCTCCCTACATGATGTAGACATCCTACAGAAAGGCCTCAGAGACCAGTGACTGTTGTCAAAACCATGGCCTTAAGCTTAATGCAAAAAAATGCGTCGTCATCCACTTTGGGAAAAATTCAATTCCCACTAATCACACCATCGATGGGAGCCCACTGAACACTGAAGGTGTTATAAGAGATGTGGGGACACAGGTTGACAGCAACCTTTCATTCGACTACCACATTGCCACTGTAGTCAGAAAGTCCTTCTATGTGGCACATGTCATTACCAAGGGTTTTGCATCCAGGAAGAAAGAGGTCGTCATCTCTCTCTACTCTTCCCTCATCAGGCCAGTCATCGAGTATAATGCCCCATTTGGCATGTACCTCACTAAACACATGCAAAAGCTGGAAAGGCCACAAAAGTACCTCACGAAGAGGATCCTAGGCCTTAAACACGTGTCCCACACGGACAGACTCAAAAACCTCCAGCTATTCTCTGTCTCATATCGTCTACTAAGAGGCGATCTCTGCTTGACTTACAAAGCCACATCTGACCCATCTCTGTTAGAAATCCTACATCTAAAGAAATCCCAATACCTCTGCATCACACGCTCCAGAGACCTCAACCTTATTACCACAATCAACAGAACATGCTGGAGGGACAGGCTCATAACCCAGAGAATGCCCATGCTCTGGAACAGACTTCACATACATGTCAAGCAGAGCACCTTACTGGCCCTCTTCAAGAGAAATTTTGATGAGTGGATGAGAAATAGAAAGTACACCCCAGGGATCACTCCAGTGGCTCTACTTGATAGAGGCACTGGGAACTAACGTTGAGCAGCATGATGCCAGGACACTTCAATGGGCTAGGCTTGGAAAGGCTCCAGGGCCATTAGCCTAGTATACACGTATGAACCAAACAGGTGGGAATAATAACTTCTTATCATAATGGCAGGCAGCACTTTCCATATTATCTTAGAATGTGAATGGTCTAACAGATATATACAAAAAAGAAACAGAAGTCAACTATATTTAAAAATGCAAAGTGCAAATAGCTATGCTACAGAAGACACATTTGGAAAGAACTAATCATGTGAATTTGATAAAGAAAGTGAAAGAAATGGCTATAAGTGACCAGACAGACACCATAATACTGTATCCGTTATTCTTTATTTGTATTAGTACAAATTCTTGCCAATCAGTTAAATCTTTCAGTTATTTCAATTCTATTATAACGTGGCTAGACACTTGAAAAGACTGATGCACACTCAGTCCAAAAACATCATTAAAGAGTGAAACATACTGTCCAGTTTATATAGTCTTTTCAACCAATGTTATTTTTAATGTCCTTGTGACTTGTTCTTTTGGTTTCTGTCTGTGTCATGAAAAAGTCCATGGTTATTTCTAGCCTGGACAGTTTCTGTTGAAATGACAAATATTATTTTATGTCCTTCTTTGGTCCTTGCTGTATCTGAAGACTTCACAAAAAGTCTCTCCACGTCATCTTTGAGTCACTTGAACTGTCTGTATTTTATTTCATTTATTTCTGCATCTGAAAGCTCAAAGAAAGTCAACTTTCTTTTTTCTATAACAGGATGCCTTTACAGTAAGCCCACAGCTATATGTTATTAATATCTCAGCTGAACATTTACAAGAAATAACTGGTCTTGCAAAGCAAGCCATATTATTTTGAAAACTGCTGTTTGGCCTTGCACATTTCCTCCACTGTACACACAGTATAATTTTGGGGAAAGCATTTTAATTTATACAATCTCTATCAATTCCCTGTTTAATTAAAACCAAGAAAATTGTAAGACAATTTACAACACAATACGATCTTCAGTATCTTGAATCCCTTGGTCTGTTGCAACATACGAATCCCTTGCATTCAATGCTATCTCTTCAAAGAGTGTTATATTACCAACGGCTGTTACTTGATTAATACTTTTATTAACACAAATCTTATAATGACGATAAGAGCAATTAATGTGGAAATTATAGCACCCCATGACAGACACATAGCCATTATTACTTATCTATTTTTAACTGCTTTTATGCTCGCTTAAGCAAGTTGTCAGCCTTGCAGTTACACACAAGCATTTATTTCAAAATCTTGTCAAGTTAACCCTTGCTTTACAAAGCAAAACCTTGTATTAGAAATAAGCATATTTATTTTGCATTGCATAATTTTATTATTGCTTTGGGAAAAGAATATTTAAAAAAACAATTTACAGGAAAATTTAATCCTCTGTACTTAATAGCCTTTCTTCATTGTTAACAACAGTTACTTTGACAGTTTTATAACACATTTCCTCTGTTATATCTGACAGCTCCATAAGTTGCATTTGCTATCAACTTTGTAACTTTTCATATTGCCTTAGTGGCACCATACCAGTGAAAAAAAATCAGCTCCTGAAATAACACCATTTCCTATGTCCAGCTGTTTTAAAATCCCTACTTTTTTAACATGAACCTCCCTCTTTTTCTGGTGATTTTTCACCATGTCTTCTAGTAATGTGTGAGTAATTCTCGTTATTGGAACTGCATACTCTATGTAACAGAATTTTTCCTCTTTCATTTCTTCTTTAAAAGAAGCATTATGTGTTAACTCCCATGCTGTTTTTGTTTTATACTCAAGCTTTTTCACACGACCAGAGTTGGTGTTAACCTGTATGTGTAACCTCTATAGTGACTGCATGTAATGGCATTTTCCCTTTGTAAGGAATGTGGCTAAAAACCCAACAATTTGACTTATGTGCCTTTGCAAACAAATTTTGCATGTCCAAAAATATACTGAAATCAGGTATCCCATCATGATGTCCCTGTTCACATGATCTATTATATCTGAGTATTTCTCCCCATTTTTTCTTTCCAACTGTTTTAGATTGCATTGTCCTGTCTATAGATTGTTATTATAGAAACACATTTAAACTTTTTAAGACTGTTAACAGACTGTTACTGTACTGATACTGATTGTTATGGACTTACACTGATTTTTATGAACCAACATGGTGTGCTGCTCTTGTTTGGATTTTTATTAGCTGAAAAATGCTATTTGTCTAAGTTGTTATTAAGTTCTTTAATGACTCCGTACTTTACTACCTGTATGTATTGCTGTTTATTATTTTCAGGATGGCAGTTACATCAGTCTGACTAATGATGTTCTTGCTGCACTACTTTGTTTATAAGACTGTCTGCTGTTATATTTTATGTTTGTTTTGAAACTATGACATTACAGACACTGTTTTTTTAACAATATTGATTATGTTTGCTATATGCATAAGCTGCCTTTGGAGACATACTGTACTTTTAATGTGTGGGGGGGTTGACCCACTCTTGTTACTATAGAACCTTTTGTCATTTAGGATTTGTCATAGGTACTGCCTTAAATGTTACTCTATTTCCAGATAAAGATGTGGACTTACATAACCAACATTTAACTGCATTGTTTAGTTTTGCATACACCATTTGCATTACTGTAAATGTATTTACTGTATCTGTATTAACTTTAACTTTACACTGTATTTGTATTAGCTTGCTTTCTGTCTGTATGGCTGTAGGTTAATTCTGTGTTTATTCTGAATCTGTCCTGGCTTATTAAACCAGTAAAGTAATATTTATTTTTTTGTCTTTTCTTGTCCTCTAATTAACATTGAGTTTTGTATACTATCATTGTCTTCCATTGCTTTAAAATATCCCTGTACTTTGCTGCCAACTAATAACCAGTGTTCTGTTAATTTATTGCTTTAATGCCTATTGCCTGCCATGACCTGGGTTATAGGAAGGATTATCCCCATATTCTACTGGTCATAATTTACCATTTTTATTATACTGTTAGTGTTTGTAATTACCCTTTTCAATAAGACAAGGTGTTTGTCCTTCCTTCTGTTTACTGCTTACCATCTTTTTCTGTGTACCCTGATGTTTGCAGGTTATTTGCATATATGCTATTTTTTATTTATGATTTACCTATTCCCAATGTTCTATAAACCTCTTCATATCCTCTTCCACATCTTTGGATATTGCTTTTGAAAAGGAGGAATGTAATCCGAAGGGTTACCTACACTCACTGGTACTGCTAATTTGACACAGTCTGTCTTTGCTGTAGTCCACAAGGGCTGAAATTGTGATTTGCTCCCATTTATCTTGCAGTTGCGAATGTCTCTTGGTAATGTCTTTTTTTATAGTTACGTCAATTACAAAGCAAGGAAATTGCTGAGCTGTATTTTAACCATAAAAAGTACAGTTGTGTACCTACCATAAATGTAGATGTTCGAGTGTATTCACTGTTGCAGTCATTACTCTTGGGTTATCCTGCTGGCAGGCTACCCTCAGTTGGCCAGAATTCCAAAGTCTAGGTCCGGCGTCAGTTGCTGTCGCCTCTTCCCTGACGTCAGTGCGCCAGGGGGTATAAAAGATGCAGCCAACGCCATTTTCTTCAGTTTTTATTTCCCCAGATGTCAGGTGCCCCAAATTAGTAGGCTGAAAAATATGCCAATAAGAAATGCATGCACAAAAATAACATTTCCTTCATCTACAAGCAAATACACCAAAAAGGTTGTATAGGATAGAGAAGTGCAGATAAGTCCCAGCAAAGAGAAGGGTGATAGTGGGTGGGTAACCTGGACTGCAACAGTGAATACACTCGAACATCTACATTTATGGTAGGTACACAACTGCACTATGTTCATCATGTTTCACTGTTGCAGTCATTACTCTTGGGTAGAATCCCAAAGCTGAGGATGGGTGGCTGGGCTAAATAGGATCAGGAGAGGCTATAAGGCCCTGCAGAACTGCAGTGGCAAAGCCTGCTCTGGACTTAGAGTAGAGAGGCAAGTGGTAGTGTTTTGTAAAGGTGTGCACTGAACTCCAAGTTGCAGCCTCTAAGATATCTTTGGTTGGTACTCCTCTGAGGAAGGCTGCTGAAGTGGCTGCTGCTCTGGTGGAATGAGGCCTAATGCCCTTAGGCACTGATTTGCCATGTTGAAAATAGCAGAAACGGATGCAATTGCCTATCCATTTAGAAATAGTCTGTTTTGAGATAGCCTTTCCATGTGATCCTGCAGCATATGACACTAAAAGTTGCTCAGTCTTTCTGAAAGCTTTAGTTCTGTCCAAGTAGAAGCGTAACTGCCTGTGTATGTTCAAAGAATGCAGAATTTTCTCACCCTTGTTCTGTGGATTTGGGTAAAAGGTAGGCAAGTGAATTGTTTGGTTGAGGGCCACACTGGACACCACCTTAGGCATAAATGTATGGTTTGTCCTCAGAGAAACCCTGTCTGGATGAAAAATGATGAAAGGTTCCACAGCCATGAGTGCTTGTAACTCCGAGACTCGCCTTGCAAAGGTTATTGCTAGGAGCAGAGCTGTTTTCCAGAATAAGAATTTTATATCTGCTGTTAATGCTGGCTCGAAAGGAGGCAGTGTGAGTTTTTCCAAAACATAATTGAGGTCCCAGGCTAGAACTGGTGCTCCCCTTGGAGGCCTAATGTTTTTGGCTGCCTTATTAAAGGATGAGAAAAGATAGGTGGTTCCATATTGTAATGGGCTGAAATGGCAGAGGCATGAATCTTAATTGATGAGAAAGAAAGGCCTTCGCTCAGCATCTCAGTTAGGTATTGTAAAATCTGAGGTATATTTGGTACAGACGTGTCAATGCCTTGTTCCAGGTTCCAAGCACAGAATCTCTTCCATTTTTCTGCATAAGATTTTCTGGTACTGGGCCTCCTGGCCTCCAAGATAACATCCATAACAGCTTTTGAAAGAGGAGTGTTCTGAATGGCTACATTATCTGCCATGCTGCCAGATTTAAGGTTCTGAGTTGGCCGTGCAGGATCTGATTGTTTTGTTGGGTCAGCAAGTGAGAAGTTTGAGGCAATATCCATGCTGGACCTTGAGACAAGCTCTTTAGGATTGGGTACCAGTGCTGGCGTGGCCAGTCCGGTGCAATCAGTATCATTTTTGGCTTCTCTTGTCTGACCTTTAGGAGTACTCTGGGAAGGAGAGGCAGTGGGAGAAAAGCATATGTTGTTAGATTTTTCCAGCTGAATGATAGGGCGTCCACTTTCCATGCTTGCTTGTGATAAATCCTTGTGCAAAATCTCTGCAATTGACAGTTGTGAGGGGAGGCAAATAGATCTATGTCTGGGCATCCCCATTTCCTTATTATCATGCTGAAGGCTTGTGGATCCAGTTTCCATTCGCGGGGATCCATGAGGTTTCTGCTTAGTTCGTCTGCCAAAGTATTTGTTTTTCCTGGCAGGAATTGTGCTTGCAGGTGAACTTGAAAAGCCAATGCTGTGTCCCATAAGGTCATTGCTTGTCTGCAGAGGGGGTAGGAATGTGTACCTCCCTGCTTGTTTATGTACCACATGACCGTAGTGTTGTCTGTCTTTATCATTAACTGTCCTGCATGAAGCAGGTCCTTGAAAGCTGTCAGGGCATTTTGAACAGCTAGCATGTGAAGATGCATCTGGTTTGCAGGCCATGTGCCCTGAATACATTTTCCTGCCATATGGGCCCCCCAGGCATAATCTGATGCATCCGCTGTCAGTGTCTGTCTGGCTGTGGGTAAACTGAATAGCAAACCCTTGTTGTGGTGACAGGCTTCTGCCCACCATCAAAACTCCTGTTGTAGGCAGAGAATGACAGCAATTACTGTCTCCAGGCTGTGGCAATGCTGAGTCCAAACACTTTTCAGATACCATTGCAGTTTCCTCATATGCAGTCTGGCATATTGAATTACTAGAATGCAGGATGCCATGAAACCCAAGGCCTGCAGGATTTTCCTTGCAGACAAGTGGGTTTTTGTTGCCAATTTCTTGAAGTAAGTAGTCAGTTGCTTTTGCTTGTCTGGCGTGAGATAAGCCATCTGGGCAGTTGTATTTAAGCTTGCACCCAGGAATACTATCTCTTGAGAGGGCACTAGTTTTGATTTCTTTTCGTTTACTGTGTACCCTAGGCCAATTAGTAATCTTTTTACAAACGCCAGATGCTTTAGAAGAGTATCTTTGTTCTCTGCTTGAATTAGGCAGTCGTCCAAGTAGGGATATATTTGAATTCCTTTTTGTCTGCAAAACACAATTACTGGTGCCACGCATTTTGTGAAGACCCTGGGCGCAGTAGATAAGCCGAAGGGCAGTGCAGAGAATTGGTAATGCATTGAGCCAGCTATGAATCTGAAGTATCTTCTGCAAGACTGTCTGATTGGGACATGCAGGTATGCCTCTTTTAGGTCCAAAGTTACGAGCCAAGCCCTCTTGCCCAGCATGGGCAGTAGCTGCTGTAGAGTCAACATCTTGAATTTTGGAACTTCCAGAAACGTATTTAGTACAGACAGGTCCAGTATTAGTCTCCAGGTTTTGTCCTTCCTGCGTACTAGGAAAAGTCTGGAGTAAAATCCTTGCCTCTGTTTTTGTTGTGGTACTTGCTGAATGGCCCTCATGTCCATGAGGGCTGTAATTTGCTTTTGTGCCTCTGCCCATTGATTGTGTGGCAGGTTTGGCATGCCCTTTGACCTTGGCAGAGTGTGAAAATGGAACCTGTAGCCTTGGGACACTATGTTCAGGACCCATTTGTCTTGGGTAACCATTTGCCAATTTGATGAAAAAAAGTGCTAGTTTTCCCCCTAAGGGGGCTGTCAAAAGAAAACTGCTTGGAACTGGTAGAGGAAAGTCATTGGGACAGTTTCCTGTAAGGTTGTGATTTGTCTTCTCCGCTTTTGGAGGTAGGAGCACCCCATTGTTTAGACCTGCATGAACCTTGGGGCTGAGATCTGCCTCTGGGATGCCTGTATCTGCCTCTTTGTGGTCTGTCTGACACTGGAAAGGACCAATTTTTAGAAGGCCAGTTCCTGCTAAACCTGGGTGGCTGTACCTGTAAGAAATCCTTGACTTTCTGCATGGATTTTCCTTTATCCTCCAATTTTTTCAGCATCTCTTCTGCTTTAGTACCAAACAAAGTATCATGCTGTAATGGTGCATCTAATAATTTTGCTTTGACATGATCAGGCAGATTCTGTTCCTTTAACCAAGCATGCATTCTAATAACAGAACTTGTAACAGCGGCCCTGCAAGAAGCCTCCAGTGAATCATAACCACATTGCAAAGCATGCTTTCCCACTTGTTCAGTTGCATGCAATAAATCCTGCAATTCCTTGTTCTCTGAACATTCAGTATTTGTCAACATTTTCTATTTAAGCAGTGACATTAAATATTGCTGATACTTAAGCATACGAAACTGACAATTTAAAGCCCTTACAGCCAGGGTAGCAGAAGTGTAGGCTTTTTCCCCCACCTGTCTACAGCCCTAGAATCCCTATCAGAGGGGACAGGGTTTTTTGCAGTGGAAGCTTTAACCCCCTTGGGGCCCTGAGATATAGTTTCTGGGTCAGCAGCGGGGGTTTTATATAGGAATTTATCAGAATCCGGGACCCTGTAGTATCTGTCTGGCTTAGCAGGTGCAGGGGGTAAAGAGTCCGGGGACAGGCCGGACTCTGAAAATACATCATCTACAATGTCTAGAACAGGTGGAATAGCAAGGGGTCTGTGCTGAGGAAGAAGCAGAAAGTCTCTGAGCCTTTTCTTAGATTCAGAATAATCTTGACTCTCCCAGTGGAACTGCTCCCTCATAGTATGCAGGGTTTCCCCAAAAGAATAATCCTCAGGAGGAGAGGCTGAAGGAATGGATACTTCAGCATCAGAATCCTCATAGGGAAGCATGGAGTAGTCCTGAGGAATTAGGGGAAATAGATACCTGATCAGAAGAATCACACTCTTGTCTCTTGCCTAGGCCTCTTATCAGGAGAGGGATGGGAGCCCCTGATCAAAGTAATTCGGTCTTCAGCCATTTTGAGCATCTGTTTTTTTAGGCATGGAAGTTTGAGTTGGAGAATGCTGTACTTGTTTCTTTGTTTTTAGAGCTGCTTTAGTCTTTGAAGCTGAAGATGGCTTAATATATAGTTGTGTAGGTCTGAAGACACCCTCAGAAGCCGATGCCTGCTCAGCGGCTCCGGACCCATCTGAGGGAATGATTTCCGAGTGTCCAATACCTTGAATATCCAGAGGCCCAGTTGACTCCACGTGGGAGTCGGTAGTGGCCTGTAGCTCTGAGGTAGCAGGTGCCAGGGGCTGCGAAAGCGCCTCACTGAGAACCGGCGACTGGCCTAGTAGAGGCTTCGTTGTCGGTTTTGGACTTCGGATGCCCATCCTTGTCCTTGCATTTTTTGTAAACTCCGGTTGTCAGCTGGTCCGACGGCATTATATAATTAAATCTTCGGCCAAAGTAATGAAATGCAAAATCGATCCGATGCTTGATAGTGCGTTGGTTAAATCTAGCACAAAAGTGACAGCTAGCAACATTGTGATCAGGGCCTAGGCAAGGAATACATTAACAGTGAAAATCCTTATGAGGTATTTGCTTCCCACAAGAAATACAATTGTTAACTTTTTCTGACATCAGTCTGGAGCAAGAAAAAAGTTTCCCCAACGGGGTACTTATCTTTAATGAAGACTTCGGTTCTGAAATTCGGATTTGAAAATCTCAGGAGTCGGCCGACCGGTACTTGCGAACTGCTTTTGCTTCGGGCACCGCGCGGCAAGAAAGACTGAAGAAAATGGCGTCGGCTGCATCTTTTATACCCCTGGCGCACTGATGTCAGGAAAGAGGCGACAGCAACCGACGCCGGACCTAGACTTTGGAATTCTGGCTGACTGAGGGTAGCCTGCCAGCAGGATAACCCAAGAGTAATGACTGCAACAGTGAAACACGATGAACATCCTTGTTATTGAAATCAATTACTATTCCCAGTTTGCCGAGAATATCAACCCCAAGGATTGTTGTTCTGCAACTGGAATTCATAAGAAATGTACCCTGTATTGAAGATCCATTTTCTGTGAAACATATTTTAACTGGCTTACTGCTTATGGCCATGCAAGTGCTGCCATCAAAGCCTTGAATGTAAGATTTTTTTAACTGATTTATAGGTAACTGTTTGTTAGTGACTGAGACTCCTGACATCTTTTGATAGTGTCCTATGTCCACTAATGGGCGTCTGTCCTTTTCACTTTTAAAATTTGTGAGAAAGGTTACTTGGGGGGGCACACCCCCTAATCAGAATCATATTCATTCTGATCTACTTTCCTGGGTATGTCTCTGATTACACAGACTGCATGTTCTGTTCCCTGTCTAATGTGCACTTTGTACTTTCAATTTCACATTTTAATTCCTGACTTGCACCGTGTGTGAGGTTATATATACTTTATTTTTTTTGTATCCCTCTGTGTTTGTTCCTGTGACTGATTCTCCCTTAATGTATTTTCTTTATCTTGATTTCTTTCCTTATTTTTGGGTTTTGAAGAAGCACTATTATCTGCATAGATACTCTTTTGTATTTGACTTTCCTTCCATCTTTTGTAATAAGGACAATCCTGTTTAATGTGGCCTATTTTCTTACAAGTAAAACACATCACCTGTTTTTCTAAACTTCGTTGTGTATCTGTCTATAACCCTGGTGGAGCAGAAGCTGCTCATGTTCCCCCTGTGGTTGTTTTTTTATCAGACCATGTATTACGTCCCCTTCCTTTCACTACGTAGTCTACAAGCTGTTTTTGTACATTTGCTATGTGCATCTGCAATACTGCGTACTTTTTTAAAACTATCTAGTACTCTGGCTTTGTCTTGTTGTAGGTGGAGTTTTGTATTTATTTGTCTGGCAGAAACTGATTTTAAAGCTGCATCTGCATTTCGTAGAATGTCATTAACTGTCTGACGGAACTGCTTTAACATAACATGTTGCCTGACCAAAACATTATTTTGTTTTTTTCCTGTTATGTTATTAAGACTGTCTGTCTGATCATTTTAAGATAGTTTTTTAAATGGTGGAAACTGTGATTACCTTGTATGTGTGTTTAAAACATTGATGTGAGTCTAGATACTCACCTGTTTTAGCTGCTTGCTTTGCTTTGACATCTGCCAAAGCATTTACTGTAGCCTCTTTTGTATTGCATTTTTTATGTGCTTTGATTTTTACAATACTAAACTTTGCCTGTAAATCAGTTTGGGAATCAATGCCTATAACTTCCGTAGTACTGGAGCATGTTTTAGGGGTTTGCCAACACTGTTGATGAATCTCCTTGTGACCCAAAACGGTATGTGTAAATGCAAAAAAAACCATTTAAATAAAGCATTATTTGAAATAGACCACACAATGTATGTAAACCATTGTTTAAATGCCAAAATACTTAAACAATTTTTTTTTTTTGTCTTGTCACTGAGGCAGAGTCTGTAATAAACAATACTATTGATATATATCAGCAGGAGAAATAACTGTCATTTCTGCTGAACCCTGCCCAATGTAAACCTTGCTGTTTTTTTAAACTGTTTTGTCAGATTAACCTCTGTAGTTTGTACCCTTAGTAAATGTTGTTGGGCTCTATCTGTTTGTTACGTTAAACCAGAAATGTCATGTAAAGTCTGAAAGCTATGCAGAGTCTGTTCCTCTAAATGGCATTATTGTCTCTTACTACTGTCTCTAGGGAAATTTTGAAAAGCTGTGAAAACCTTTTCTTTAAAAGGTTAATATTCTTTTTGTGCATTTGCAATATTTACTATAAATAACATTTTTATGTAGTCTATTACATTACTGACAATAATTGCATACACTTGTACTGTATGAGATTTAGATGACTGCAGAAGGTACACGACTGTTGTATATGTGAAGAACTAACAACGCTAGAATCAAACAAATTGTTTATGAGAATAGGATATATCTTATGGTATGGCTTACATACTAGACTCCTGTGACAAGATAAGACATAAGTTCGGAAAGTTACTTTCACATAAAAAACTTTTTTTATGAATTGCTGTACATTTTGTGTATGGATTATAGGCATTTATGCATTTACAAACACAACTGGTATTTAATGTTTGAACATCAAACATTTCAGATTTACATTTCATGTGTGACACAGAAGGTTTAAACAATGTAAATTTATGAGGGAACTGCAAAGTTAACTGTCCGTACTGGCATCCATGTTATAACTGTGAAGAATTTACCATATTTTGCACAGATGACAAACAGGTGATCAGGCTGAAGTCACTTAGAAGACACGGTAACCTTCAACAGACGAATTGATGGTGGAACATCACAGGACAGCTTTTACGGCGTCACTCTGTATTCACCAACAAAGTGCTGGAACAAGAAGTTATGTACTCACCATAACGTTCGATGTATGTAGTCCATCCCGCCTCACATTCTTACCCTTGGGTTCGGAGCTGAACCTCCGCTCCAACTCGGCCATACTCTAGCATGAAGTCTTCAATTGGCTCGTGGCTAAGAGGTATCCCATACTGCAACGCGCCCATCCCAGATCTTGTTTGCTGCAAGCTCACATACACACACACACACACACACACAAACACGCTGAAAGGAAGAACCAACCCAACAAAAAAGGATACTGAAACCAGAGACTAAACCTCTAGTTCCTCCAGGAGGGGGTAGGTGGGTGGGTTCGTAAGAATGTGAGGCGAGATGGATTACATACATCAAACGTCATGGTGAGTACATAACTTCTTGATGTTATGTAGTCCAATCTCGCCTACATTCCTACCCTTGGGACAGCGTCCCTAGCACTAAACCTTGGGTGGCTCATTGAAAAATACTCCTGAGCACTGTGGAATCAAAGGAAGATCTGCCTCTAGACATCAGATCCAATTTGTAGTGACTAATAAAGGTGTGAGGCGATGCCCATGTAGCTGCAGCACAAATATCATCCATAGACATCCTAGCCTGAAAAGCAGTAGAGGTAGACACCGATCGTGTAGAATGAGCCTTCACTTTAAAGGGTAATTCCTTGCCATTTGAAGTATAAATGAAGGAAATGCAACTAGAAATCCATCTGGACAGAGTTACTTTAGAAACTGGAGCCCCAAGTCTATTGCCTGAGAACGAGACAAAGAGTTGATCTGATTTCCTAAATTTTTTGTTTCTATGTAAATAGAAACGTAATTGTCTGTGAACATCTAGCTGATGAAACTTAAATTCTGCCCTGTTACAGAATTCAGGGAAAAACACAGGCAGCTCAATGGACTGGTTGAGGTTGACAACCGAAGCAACCTTTGGCATAAAGGAAGGATTAGGTCTTAGAGAAACTTTATCCTTGTGAAATACCAAGTAAGGGGCCCGAACCGATAAAGTTTGGAGCTCAGAGACCTGCCTAGCCAAAGTGATGGCTATCAAAAAGATTGTCTTCCAAGACAACAATTTAATGTCACAAGTAGCTGTGGGCTCAAAGAGAGGCGAGGTAAGCCGCTGTAACACAAAATTGAGGTCCCATGGCATTACAGGATCAAAAAACAGAAAAATCCTGGAAGAACACCGCTGGATGCTTCAAGTAGTATTACAGGATCAAAGACTGGAGGTTGAAGTAGCATAGTTCCTTTCAGAAAAGCCCTACAAAGCCTGTGAGCCATTAGATTGGGTTCATTAGCAACATGAAAAGTAGAAATGGCTGCCAACTGCATTTTGATAGTTGCCGCAGCTGATCCCTGGCTGAACAGTTGAGAAAAAAATTCTAAAACTGATGAAATGGGAGCTGTATAGGGATCAATCTGCCTTTCATGAGTCCAAATGGAGAATCTCTTCCACTTACTGGAATAAATCTTCCTAGTAGAAGGCTTGTGGGAAGAAGACAGAATATGAACCACCTCTGGGGAAAAATCATGAAGCCTGACTAGGGGAACTGGAGCAGCCAGGCTGTCAACCTGAGGGTCTGAATGGAGGGATGGAACTGCCCTGACATATGAGAGAGCAGATCTGGCTCTGGGTCCAGAATCCACGGATCGTCCATTAGATAAGGTTGGAGAAAAGGGAACCAAATCTGACAAGGCCAGTGTGGTGCAATCAGTATCATCTTGCTTCCCAAGGATTGTGCTTTCTGAATAATCTTCGTTATCAGGGGGACTGGCGGGAAGGCATAGAGAAGACCGGAGGGCCAATCGTGAACTAGAGCGTCCCTAGGTGCCTCCCCCTTCAGGGGGATAAGGGTGAAGTAGCTGCTGAATTTGGCATTGAGGGGGCTGGCAAATAAGTCGCAGCAAGGCTGACCCCATCTGCGGAAATTCTGCTCCGCCACTTGTTCATTCAGGGACCACTCGTGAGGCATCAGAATAGCTCTGCTCAGCCTGTCAGCAATCACGTTGGACTTCCCCGGTATGTGCGCTGCCACTAGAAAGCGTCGGGAAGACATTGCCCACTGCCACACTCGAAGTGCCTCTCTGCAAAAGGGATACTACCTGGTTCCTCCCTGTTTGTTCAGATACCATACCACTGACATGTTGTCTGAGTGGATTGCAATTGTCCCATGAGGAAGAAAGCCCTGAAGAGCTTGCAACGCTAATAGCACTGCTCTCATCTACAAGACAGTGAAATGCAAATGGGTCTCGTGCTCTTGCCATGTGCCTTGGACTGTCCTGCCGAGATAATGCCCCCCACCCACCCCCCAATCTGGGAGGCATCCGTGGTCACCATGGCAACTGGAGATAGAAGAACGAAAGGCATGCCCGCGTTGAGATTGCTGGTCTGAAGCCACCAGTGCAGATCCTGCTTGCACTTGTCTGCAATCAGAATAAGATAGGACAGCAGGAGATGCTGTAGAGACCATTGGGCAAAAAGCAGCCATTGAAGAAGCCTCATGTGTAGTCTCGCAAGAGGAACTAGCATAATCGTGGCAGCCATGGTCCCTAATAACTTGAGGACCACTTTTGCCTTGACCTTCTTCAATGGTAGCAAAGCGTAGACCTGCTGCTGCAAAACCTGAATTCGCTCTTCTGGTAGGAAGGCTCTCATGAGCACAGTTGTCTAATTCTGTGCTAATAAAGGTAGCACATTGTGAGGGCAACAAGGCAGACTTTTCCCAATTCAGAGTAATTCCCAGACATTTGCACAGCGCAGTAGTGGTGTCCCTGGTCTGTAGCAGTAGATGCTTGGTGGTGGCATACAGGAGCCAGTCGTCCAGGTACGGAAACACTTGGAATCCCTGACGTCTCAAGTGAGCCGTTACCACTGCCATGCATTTGGTGAACACCCTGGGGGCTGTGGTGAGACCAAAGGGCAGGGCGCAAAACTGAAAATGACTGGCTCCCAGCCAGAAGCGTAAGTGAGTTCTGGATGCCCTGTCCATCTTGATATGGTAGTAAGCATCCTTGAGGTCGATGGAGCACATCCACACATCTTTCCCTAATAACGGGAGAATTGACTGTAACGTGACCATGCGGAACTTGGACTTCTCTACATGAAGGTTCAAATGGCTGAGATCCAAGATGGTTCTCAGGTCCCCTGTTCTTTTCGGCACCAAAAAGAATCTGGAGTAAGTCCCTAATCCTACTTGGTCTGCGGGGACAGGCTGGATGGTTCCCTTTGACGGCAACTTTTGTACTTCTAATGTTGCGGAATCCCTGTACTGGGTGGAGTGTCTGGGATTCTTTTGTTTGGAGAGGGATAAGAAAGTAGGGGAATATGATAACCTCTGGAAATTATCTCTAATACCCACTCATCTTGGCTGATGTCTCGCCAGGCTTCTGGTTATAAAGAAATGCGACCCCCGACTGGCTCCAGAGACACACAGTCGGGCCTCTCCTCAGGAGTGCTGGTAGAGAGAACCACAAAAGGAATCACGGTCCCCCTGGTTACGCAGGCCTCCTCTGCCTCTAGGGCGGCATTTACCTGAATTTCCACCCACTCCCCTGCCTCCTGAGGGGGAATCACTCTGTGCGTCATGAAAAAAACCTCTGCGACTTTCTGAACCACATTTTTCCACCCTTCTGGCCCTTGGGGTAAGATCTAGAAGGCATGGAAAAACGGACTCCCACGGCAGACAGGGTTTTTCCTTCCTGCTCGCACCTAGTGAGAGTGTCTTTCATCTTGGGTCCAAATAAGGATGAACCGTCAAAGGGGGCATTGATGAAAGTAGACTTGAAAGCCTCCGTGAAGTTGCACAGGCACATCCAGGAGTGTCTCCTAAGAGAGACTCCGGAACCCGCAGCCCTGCTCGCTCTGTCGGCTGCATACGAGATCAGCCTCATGGAGGAGTTGGTAATGGAATTTAGGGTAGACATCTGAGCATTGTCCTTTTGAACCACAGCATCAGAAACGTTACCCTGTAGAAAATCTCCCAGCTCTTTTAGGAGATCTCTCTGGAGCTGTCTAAAATGCAACAAATAGTTCAGCGACTGCAGTGTAAAGGCCGCTGAGGAAAACACACACTTCCCATACCTATCCATGGCCCTAGACTCCTTGTTAGGGGGATGGACGGTAGATGAAGTTTCAGCAAGTTCCTTCTTGGTGACTGCATCTACTGGAACGCCTTTTGTAAGAAAATCCTTGTCTGGAGGAGCGGACAAAAACTTGTTGGGTCTCCTAGGGACTGGTTCCACAGTGTCTGGAGTTTCCCACACCTTCCGACAAACGAGATCCAGTAGCTTGTCGAACGGGGGAGAAACCCAAGAGGTGGAGGGTTGAGACCCGAAGGCCTTCAGGAACACTGACTCCTCCTCAGAAGGGGATTTGGAGGGCCAGTCGCCTCTCTGCCTCAAGATTTCCAGGATATCTGAGATAGAGATATCTTCAGAAGATGACTTGGGGGACCCTTCTGACTCCTCAATGGATTTTGAAAGCCTAGTGCACTAGTTTTTGACAGTAATATTGCTGAGAACTGGACAGTGTTTGAGTAAGAGTACAACCTTTTTCACACAGGCTGCATTTTCTGATAAAGATGACCGTACAAAGGCATTCATTCTACTTAATTTAGCTGGGTCAGAAGCTGCTACTGAAATGGAACGCTCATTTGTGTATGTGCCTGATGTATATGCTGGAGAGGGGGAAAAATGTCATATTGTTGTACAGGCTGAGTCAAGTGAGGACCCTGAGTGGTTGAAACGTAAATTTAGAGAAATGTGTAACCCCCAGACAAATGTTACAATGGAAAGCCAATTATTTCATTCAAGGGATTAAAACCCTGGTGAAACTTTTGCAGCATATATAACTGAACTGAGAAATAAAGCTAAAATGTGCAAATTTGGTGATTTAAGAGATGAGTTGATACAGGACAGACTTGTGTGTGGTATATAAGATGATGCTGTGAGAAAGAACTTGCTTTGTGACAGTGATTTAACTTTGAATAAGGCCATTGAGATTTGTCAGATATACAAGCTCACACAAAAGCACACAAATATGCTTACAAACGAGAGCAGGTCTAGAAGACACAGTGATAAAGCTCATGTTGACAGTATGCAGTACGTAGTTAAAAGAAACAGGCCCAAAGACATGGCAGCTGTAAAACCTGCAGCACCTACTGGTAAACCTCAGAAGTTTCTAGCACATTCTAGAAGCTGCACAGTCTCAGTGAACCTTAAGAGTGAGTCAGCAAACTCAAAGCATGGGCCCCAACCTAGTTTCATTGCTAACTGTCGTAATTGTGGAAGTCACGAATCTAAAAGGGAAAAATTTTAGCTTTTGGTCAACAATCCCACAAATGCAATAAATGGAATCAAATACAATAAATGGAATGGAATCATTTCAAAAGATTTTGTAAATCAAAAAGGCCACATTATTTTATTAAAAGGGAACATTTTAAGAAAGGAGTTGATCAGTTAGACAATGCCAATTTTACTCTATGTTGATGGTGTGTCAGTGCTTCATGAAACGGTCAATGCAGTAGATTTAAGGGCAAAGAATGAAGCATTTTGTACTGTTCGGATAAATGGTAAAACCCACAGAGATCAAAGTTGATACAGGCTCCAAGTGCAATGTTATGTCTGCAGAAACATTTGCTAGTGTGTGTAAAGGTGAAAGGCTTGAATTGGCAAGGTGTGCGAAACCTGCTGCTTATAGAGGTGAAGAAATTCACACTGAGGGCTCAGCAGTGCTTTCATGTTGCTTCCATCACAGCGGAAGAAACTACAACTTGTTATTTTATGTGGTCAAGAGGCACATCCAGTCATTACTATGGCTCAGAGAGAGTTTGAAAATTGGACTGCTTTCATTTAATAAGGAAGTCCACCAAGTTAGCTTGACAGACCACTGCTCTAATTTTGCCCACCACATTTTTTCTACCTAAGCTGATCTTTTCCAAGATAAACTAGACAAACTTCCAGTTGTGTACTCCATGAAGTTAGACCCAGAGGTCAGTCCAGTAATCAGGCAAGCACGTAAAGCCAAGTTAGATAAAATGGTACGACAAGGTGTGATTTGTCCAGTTAAAACTCCAACTGAATGGGTATTTTCCATGGTGGTAGCTCATAAGAAAAGCTCAGATGATATCAGAATATGTATTGATCCACGAGATATGAACAAAGCGCTAAAAAGACCTCATCATCCAATGCACATAGTCAAAGAAGTCGCAGCCTTGATGCCAAATACCACTACTTTTTCTGTCTTAGATACAAACAGTTTATTTTGGAAAATTCAGCTTGACAAGAAATCCTCACTTCCCACTACTTTCAGTACTCCGTTTGGCAGGTACAGATTTTTGAGAATGCCATTTAGGATAAATTCTGCAAGTGAAGTCTTTCAACGTGCAGTGGAGCAAATTTTTTCTGGGTATACTTGTGCTATCACAGCAGACATACTAGTAGGAGATTGTGATGAAATTGAACATGACAGGAACCTCACAAAAGTTCTAGAAAGGGCACATCAAGTGAATCTTAAGCTTAATCCACACAAAACCAAGTTCGGGCTACAACAGGTTATTTATGCTGGTCATTTATTACAAGTACAAGCCTACGACCAGACCCTTCAAAGCAAACAGCCATTCTCAAGATGTCACCTCCAGACAATGTTCAAGCCCTGCAACATTTTCTTGGCATGGTCAATTACCTACACAAGTTCCAGACTTATGCCAACTTTCAGCACCACTCAAGAGAGCTGACACGTAAAGATGTATCCTGGTCTTGGTTAGAGCAACACAAAGATCATTTGATGTCCTGAAACAGAGAATTGCTAGTCGACCGACGCTCAGATACTATGATGTTCACAAACCAGTTACACTTTCTTGTGATGCTTCGAAATTTGGTCTTGGTGCAGTCATTCTACAACAGGATCAACTTTTTGCCTATGAGTCGAGAACTCTTAGCCAAACTGAAAAGTTACAGTATGCCCACATCGAGAAAGAGCTTTTGGTAATTGTGTTTGCATGTTCGAAGTTCCATGATTACGTTTATGGTAGACCTATCCAGATTGAAACAGACCACCAACCATTAGTCACTATCATGAGAAAGCCTAAGCATTCAGCCCAACCAGACTGCAAAGCATGATGTTGAGATTACAAAAGTACAACATCAATCTTGTCTACAAGAAAGGCAAGCTTCTTTATCTTGCTGATACATTATCCAGATCTCCCAGAAACACCACTGAACAACATGAAAATCAAGGTTCTCGTTCGATTGATGACTTTGAAGTCATGGAAGTGAGAAGTTTTTCTTCCACACGTCTTGATGAGTTGAGAGATCACACAGCTGCAGATCCAGTTTTACAGAGGCTCAACACTTTATCAATCAAGGATGGCTGTCAGAGCAATCTAGTTTACCTCAAGAAGTGCAACCTTATTTTCCATACAGAGATGAGATTTTGCCTGACAAAGGTATCAAGAAAGGTCCAAAAGTAATTGTTCCAAAGTACTTGCAACAAGGGTACATTATTATTTTGCATCGTGGCCACCCAGAAACTGAATCTACCAAAAGAAGGGCAAAAGGACTTGTATTTTGGCCTTTTATGTCACAAGACATTTAGACAGCACTTTTATCTTGTTTAGTGTGTAATAGTACAAAGCCACATCAGCAGAAGGAACCACTTCAGCTTAACCAGATTCCGAAACTACCTTGGTCAACAGTAGCCACAGACATCTTCGAGTGGAATGGTCAACATTACTTGGTGTTAGCAGACTCTTACTACAATTGGTTTGAGATTGAGCTGCTTCCTAACCTAACATCCAGCACAGACATTATGAAGATGAAGTCTCATTTTGCAGTACATGGTAGTCCGTACAAAGTTATTTCTGACAATGGCATGCAGTTTACAAGCCAACAGTTCAAACGTTTTGCTGAAGAATGGGACTTTACTCATGTCACAAGTAGTCCGGAGTACCTGCAGTCAAATGGTTTGGCAGAAAGTGCAAAGCAGTTACTTGAGAAGTCAAAACGAGATAATAGTGATGTTTTCCTGAATATCTTGAATTTCAGAAATGTTCTGCGTGATAAACATCTTGGTTCTCCTGCTCAGAGACTTCTGTCAAGACAACGCAGAATCACATTACCAATAATCAGTAGTCAATTGCTGGTTCCATGTGTCAAGAACAACAGATCATTGAAAGCCAATCTGTTGAAGAAACGCCTATCCCTGAAGTCCTGCTATGATAACACCAGTAAACCGCTCATCTAGTACGAGAGGGAGAAGTGGTAAGGATGCAAACATCCCAAGGTTACGGTTGGATTGGTGTCGTAAAAAATACTGGTCCAGAGCCAAGATTGTACATTGTGGAATCAGAAGGAGCAATCCTCAGGCAGACTCAGAAACATTTGAGACCTGTGTCTGAGCCTATACCACAGCAAACAGCCTGTGAGAAATACTCTTTACCTCAGAGTGAGTTATCCAGTGTTCCAATTCCAGAGGAGGTTCCAGAGGACATTCCCATTCCTGATATGAGTTGTGCACTGCAGACTGTCCCTGTTGCTAAACTTAGTCCCAGCTGTTATGTTACAGGATATGGCTGAATCTCTAAACCCTGTAGCAGATATGAAGCAACCTGGACAAAAACATTGTGTTTTGTTTCTGATGGATATAGTAATGCATGCCTGCCTCTGACATTGTTTTGTATAAAGGGCAATCTTTTTCAGAGGGAGGATGTAGATCATTGAGTGTGTATATACCTTTAAGAAGCCATCCAAGGGCTTGCACAAGAGTATAAATACTGAGCACTTGCAAGTCTGACTGCGATTTTGTAGTTAGCTGTTGAGATGTAAACATGTATGTATGAAAGGTCTGTCTGTTAACTAGTTTGTTTGTATTTTATGATGCTGTTATCCATTCTGGTGTGTTTCTATGTATTAAAGCATCTAAATAAAACCCCAAGCCTTCTTACTGTTTGTGTTAGACATGAACGAGTGACACCTTTGTTAGAATAATTTGGGAATACCTCAGGCAAGTTGAAGGAGTGATTAATATTTTTTTTTGGGAACTACCTTATGTACAAAGGAGGGATTAGTTCTTAGAGTGACCCTGTCTTTATGGAAAGTAAGGTAAAGTGGAGGAACTGCGTAATTATAATATTCTCTTAGCTGATGTAACAGTCACTAAAAATATAGCTGTGTATGGTAAGTTCTTCAGATCTGTTGAGGAAGCTGGCTCAAATGAAGCTTTGGTCAGAATTTCCAGAATCAAATTTAGATCCCATGAAAGGATGGGTTCCTTAACATGAAGGGGAAACGTTATGTACATATCATAACATTCCAATATGTACATATCATAACGTTCCATCTGTGTTGTCATTCTCCCGAGTTCCTCCCTTACCCATAATGCACCAATGCCTAACATACCCCAGATCTTGTTTGCTGATTTACCTAAAGTAGGAAGCACTAATATAATATTCCTGACATAAGAAACCATAGCTGCTCAACATGAGGGACAGTGGTGTCCTTATAAGCTCTCGTTCTTCCAGAAATCAACTGAGAAAAAGGTTGGCTGGTAGGTGGAAAGTTGAAGAAGAATGAAAATAGACAACACAACTTTTTTATCTGATTTGTTAATTTTCATTCTATCCTCAACTGCTGGGTCAGAGTCCCTAGCTACCTAAAATCCCAGACTCTAAGGAAGGATATTTCTGAGCACAGCTGAGCCAAAGGCTGCTCTTCCCTTCGAAACCAGATCCAGTTTCTAACGCGTAATACAGGTATGAGGACTGTCCCAAGTTGCAGCCGCACGTCATCCATGGAAGCCCTAGAGAGAAACACTGAAGAAACTGCTATGGACCTAGTTGAATGGGCTCTTAAAGGTTTTAGTAAGGATAGACTCAATTTGTTGTAGACAAATGATATGCAATCAGTCAGCCATCTGGCTAAAGTTACCTTTGCAACTGATTTGCCTGATTTAGAATCTGCGAAAGAGACAAACAATTGATCTGTCTTCCTAATTTCTTTTGTTCTATGTAAGTAAAAATTTAATTATCTGTGGACATCCAATAAATGCAACATACATTCACCCATGTTTGCAAATTTAGGAAAGTAGACTGGGGGATTAATGGAATGGTTGATATTGGATTCTGACACCACCTTAGGAAGGAAAGAAGGGTTGGTACTAAGAAGTTATGTACCTACCATAACGTTCCATGTTAGTTGTCTTCTTCTCACCTTCTTTCTTGCTGGATGGGTTCAGAGCCGATCCTCGGCTCCGACTCGGCCTTCTACTAAAGCTTGAGAGCTATTTACTGGCTCGAGGCCTCCCCATATCCCACAATGCTAGGCGTCAGATACCCAGATCTCGTTTGGCAGAGCTAACACCATTGAAAAACAATTTTTTTGGAGACACCTGTCCAAACTACAAGGATTACCTATAGTGCTAAAGGCAGAGGAGGATGTAACGTAGAAAAAGGTCAAATAGAGGAAGAAGGCCTCAAAAGGGATTCTTCTCGGTCTGTCCAGGCTAGGGGGATGGAGGGTGGGAAGCAAAAAAGAAGGCGAGAAGAAGACAACTAACATGGAACGTTATAGTAGGTTCATAACTTCTTAATGTTAAGTTGTCTATCTCGCCTTCATTCTTGCTGGATGGGACAGCGTCCCTAGCACCTTAGTCCTGGGTGGCTCATCGGAAGAGACTCTTGAGCACAGTGGAACCAAAATCAGCTCGACTCCTGGAGGCCATATCCAACTTATAATGTGAAATGAAGGTATGAGGGGTGGCCCATGTGGCTGCAGCACAAATAGATTTCATTGGTAGTCTTGCCTGAAAAGTTACCGACGTAGCTAATGCTCTGGTGGAATGCGCTTTTGGTTTTGTGGGGAGTTCCTTATGTCTGAGTTGATAAATCAAAGTAATAATAGAGGCCAACCACCTGGATAAGGTTACTTTAGAAACTGGCAGGCCCTGCTTGCCCTCAGCATAGGATAGGAAGAGTTGGTCCGATTTTCTTGTTTGTTTAGTCCTATCCAAATAAAAACATAATTGCCTGTGAACGTCCAATTGGTGCAACTTTTGTTCAGCTCTGTTCGAATAGTTAGGAAAAAAGACAGGAAGATCAATAGCCTGATTCAGGTTTGTCTCAGAAGGTATTCTGGGTAGAAAGGAAGGATTAGTCCTGAGTGAAACTCTATCCTTGTGGAAAACAAGATAAGGAAGACGAATACAGAGGGCTTAAAGCTCCAACACTCTTCTAGCTGAGGTGATGGCTACTAAGAAGAGAGTCTTCCAGGAGAGTAATTTTAAGGAACAGGAGGCCGCAGGTTCAAAAGGAGGTAGAATCAAGGAAGTTAATATCAGGTTTAAATCCCACGGAGGCGGGGGATCTTTAACCGGGGGCCTAAGTAAAATAGTCCCTTTAAGAAAGGCTTTACAATGTTTGTGGGACATGATGCTGGTTTCTGACAGGCCAGCATGGAAATTAGAGATAGCAGCCAACGGGACCCTAATGGTGGCAGATGAGGAACCTGCTCGAAAAAGTTCTGCCAAAAAATCTAGAATGTGATGGACAGGGGCTGTAAAGGGATCTATATTTCTAACCTCCGCCCAGAAAGACAAATGTTTCCACTTACTAGCATAAGTCTTCCTGGTAGTAGATTTGTGCGAAGAAGGATGATTTCACGCACTGGCTGAGAAATATGTGGAAGCGTGGCTAAGGTTGGAAGTGGAGCAACCAAACTGTGTGGTTGAGAGACTGAAGGGATTGGTGCAGCCCGGCCGACTGATGGACCAAGAGGTCTGGCACTGGGTCCAGATTCCAAGGCTGCTCCAGCAGGTGACGATGCAGGAATGGGAACCAAATTTGTCGAGGCCAGTAAGGGGCAATGAGGATCATCCTGGATCCCAATGCGGTCGCTTTCTGAATGAGTTTCAGAATTAAGGGAAAAGGTGGGAATGCATACAGAAGACCCCGGGGCCAATCGTGAACTAGAGCGTCTCTGGGGGAGTGGCCGGGGAGGGGGAAGAGAGTGAAGAAGTCGTTGCACTTGCTGTTAAGAGGGGTTGCAAAAAGGTCGCAGCAAGGTTGACCCCATCTGCGGAAAATTTTGTCTGCTACTCACTGATTCAGAGACCACTCGTGAGGCATGAGAATAGCTCTGCTTAGCCTGTCCGCTATGAGGTTGGACTTCCCGGGGATGTGCGTTGCTATCAGAAACCGTTGAGAGGAGATCGCCCACTGCCAGAGTCTGAGTGCTTCTCGACATAAGGGATAGGACCTGGTTCTGCCCTGCTTGTTGATGTACCACACTACAGACATATTGTCCGTATGAATTGCAATAGTCCCAGTGGGTAGAGAGTACTGAAGAGCTTGCAACGCTAAAAGTACCGCTCTCATCTCCAAGACGTTTATGTGCAGGTGGTACTCTAGAGGTTGCCAAGTGCCCTGGACAGTCCTGCCCTCAAAATGCCCCCCCCCACCTGATCAGGGAGGCATCCGTTGTCACCGTGGCAACAGGAGGAGGAAGAACAAACGGTCTGCCTTAAAGTACTTGAGAGGAGACCATCCACCAAGAAAGGTGGTCTTTGCACGATTGGGTGATTACTATGTTGTGAGACATCGGAAGCTGCTGAAACGACCACTGGGTAAAAAGCATCCATTGAAGGATCCGCATGTGAAAACGAGCCAGGGGAAGTAATGTGATTGCTGCTGCCATGAGACCCAAGGTTTTCAGTACAAATCTGGCCTGAATTCTCTTGCACTGTAGTAAGGTCTGGGCATGTTGGCGAATGTCTGATACTCTTTCTAAGGGAAGTTTTGCCAACAGTTCTTTTGTATTTAATCTTGCGCCTATAAAGGTTATAGACTGACAAAGCGACAATGCAGACTTTTCGAAGTTTATAGAGATACCTAGCTCAGAGCAAGTTTGGATGGTATAATCCCTGGCTCGCAGTAGCTGATGCCTGGTGGAAGCAGTTAGGAGCCAGTCGTCTAGATATGGAAACACCTGGAATCCTCGCCGTCTCAGCTGAGCCTTAACCACTGCCATGCATTTGGTGAACACCCTGGGGGCTGTGGTGAGACCAACGGGCAGGGCTCTGAACTGATAGTGACTGGCTCCCAGCCGGAAGCGGAGAAACCTCCTGGAGCGCCTGTCCATTTTGATAAGGTAGTACGCATCCTGAAGGTCTATGGAGCACATCCAGTTGTCCTGACCCAAAAAGGGTAGAATGGACTGAAGCGTGACCATCTGGAACTTTGTTCTTTGAACAGATTTGTTTAACCTGCTGAGATCCAAAATGGGTCTCCAGTCTCCTGTCTTTTTCGGTACCAAAAAGAACTTGGAGTAAATCCCGGATCCTTGCTGGTCTGCTGGGACTGTCTGGATGGCCCTTTTTGTTTAGCAGTTTTGAAATTTCTAGTACTGCTTGTTCCCTTAGACTGGGTGGAACATCTGGAAGGGGCCTGTTTGTGTAGGGGTGTGGACAAAGGGGATTGTGTAACCCACGGATATGATAGACCGTACCCATTTGTCTTGTGTGAGGATTCGCCAGGCTTCTGGGTACAGTGACAATCTTCTCCCGACTGCCTCCGAAGGTGGACTGTCGGGCAGCCTCTCAAAGGTGCTGAAAGGGTTTGTCAGAGAAGGATTCTCTGCTACCCTTATTTTGCGGACCCCCTCTGCCCCTTGGGCGGCGTCTATTACTGTTTCCTCCTCTGCCTCTGGAGGGAAACTCACCACATGTGTCAGGCACGACTCCCTGGGGTTTCCGAAACCACATTTTTCCACTCTTCTGACCTTTAGGGTATGGTCTAGAGGAAGTAGAAAAACGGACTCCCACGGCAGAGAGAGTCTTGCCTTCCTGTTCACACCTGGTAAGGGTATCCTTCACCTGTGGTTCAAACAAAGCCGAACCATCGAAGGGGGTATTGGTGAAAGACGTCTTAAAGGGGTCAGCAAAGTTACATAACCGCATCCAGGCATGTCTCCTCAAAGCCACACCTGTACCTGCGGCCCTATTCGCCCCATTGGCTGCATAACAAATGAGCCGCATGGAGGAGTTCACTATAGAGTTAAGGGTCGCCAGCTGGGAGTTAATCTTGTCCTGAGATCCCACAGCTGATGGATCTTGAAGGGTATCACCCATTTCCTTGAGAAGATCCCTTTGAAGGCGGGTGAAATGGCACAGATAATTCAGCGACCGCATGGAAAAGGTCACTGAAGAAAACATCCGCTTCCCGTACATGTCCATTGTCCTAGATTCTTTATTAGGTGGGTGGACAGGTACCGAAGGGTCAGCCAACTCCTTCTTAGTGGCTGCTGCCACCACCATGGCATCAACAGGGACCCCTTTTGTCAGAAATTGTTTGTCAGATGGGGCCGTGATGAACTTAGTGGGCCTGTGGGGGGTTGGTTCCACTGTGTCTGGGGCTGTCCACGCCTTTCGAGCCACCACTTCCATGAGCGGGTCGAAAGGTGGAGACACCCAGGAGGTGGAAGGGCGAGAACCAAACACGTCCAGGTACACCGACTTGTCCTCGGAAGGGTTAAGGGCAGTCCAGTTCCCCCTCTGCCTAAGGATCTCAAGGATGTCTGAAAAGGATATATCCTCAGAGGGGGACCTTGGGAACCCTTCCGAATCCTCCAAGTCGGTATCAGACGTGACTGACTCGGGGGGGGGGGTCAACATGTTTCCTCTTACATTTTCTCTTCCGAGGGGGCTCCTCTGAATGATCAGGGGAGGCCTCGGAAGAGGAAGATACGCCCAATGGAGTGATCTGGAGCGCCTATTCTCCACGCTTGGGGTCAGGAGGGTGGACAGAGACCGATGCAGGCACCATGGGGGGAGGAACCGAAGGGGCCGATCGTGGAGCCAACACAGGAGTCAGCACACTCCTCATGACCTCGAAGGTGCCCCTATCAGGCAGAGAAGAGGGTCCCCGCTCCGAAGAGACGTGAACCCCTCCCGGCACTGAGAGGGATGGCTCCGAGGCCGATGTCGGGGCCGAGCTCACCTGTGCCGAAACCCCGAGAGGGAGAATGGGATCGGACAAGGGTCCGATGCCACTCGCCCCCTCGGAGCCGACGAGGGAGTCTCGGAGCCCAGATCCCTCCAAGGACGGCACCAACGAAGAGATCGGAGCCGATGAGGGAGCAGAAAGGTGTGGTATCGACTCCGACGTACCTACGATTCGAGCCCCAACGAGCTCTGGCTCCGAACACAGTGGAAGAGTCTTAGGAGGAACTGCAGAAGACACAGGGGTAGCCACAGTCTGTTGAGAAGGGCTGGTCAAAATTTTTGACCAGGGCCTGCGACTTTAGGAGCCTACTGACCACCCTCTCCAAGTCATGATCGGATAGCCTGGAATAGCTGGAAGACCGAGAGGAGTGGGACCTATGGCTTTGCTCCGACTGAAGCAATGGAGACCTCGGAGCCGAACGGACAGACTCTATAGATGGGACCTTGAGCGTTTTCGGCTCAGAGAAGGTTCCGACACTAAGGTCGGAGCCGACTGAGGTCTCGAGACGTCGGTTCCAGCTGGTACCGACGAGGAGGCAGGAGCTCCGCTCGGCGACAGATCCGAACAGGGAACCGACGGTTTGGCGGGCTTTAAGGATTTTCCCGAAGGAGTCTTAGCCAGGGATCCTTCTGGCTTAAGTAAGCCTCTCAAAATGAGCTTGCTCCTATGCTCCTGCAGGACTCTCAGGCTGAAGGCGTGGCAGACTGAGCAAGAGTCCTGCAGGTGTAGGGGACCCAAGCAATAAACACAAGAAGTGTGACCGTCTGTCAGAGACATCTTCTGACAGCAGGAGTCACACTTCTTGAAACCTGAAACTTTGGTATCTTTAGACATATTAAAAAATGGGATACCAAAGGGAAAAAAGTAACTAGTGCTTAAACACAACACACACACACACACACACACGCACTAGATAACTAACTATAAGACTACAGCCACACAACTACCTTACTACTAACAAATATATATATATATATATATATATATATATATATATATATATATATATATATATATATATATATATATATATACTAGCCCGGTCAACAAATGTAAAATAATAAAAATATATATATATGTATATATATATATATATATATATATATATATATATATATATATCAATATATAAATATATATATATATATATAAAACAATACAAGAAAAACACTAATTGTCTAACAAGGCCTAACATTACCCTAAAGGGGGGGGGGGGACACTCTCTAACAACAAAAAATGAGTTTCTGAGTGGGATATCAAAAGGGGACACAATCTAATTAAAACTAGGAGGGAAGAATTTCTAAATACAAGGCAGTATATGAAAAAATTAATGGTAATAGCACAAGAAAAGCTTTATACGACCTGGAGCCGGTAAAATCGCAACCTCGTAGCTGAAGCGGCAAACGAGATCTGGGTATCTGACACCTAGCATTGTGGGATATAGGGAGGCCTCGAGCTGGTAAATAGCTCTCGAGCTTTAGTAGAAGGCCGAGTCGGAGCCGAGGACCGGCTCCGAACCCATCCAGCAGGAATGAAGGCGAGATAGACAACTTAACATTTAATGTTACTCTATCCTTATGAAAAATCGGGTAGGGAGGTTTACAGGACAAATCCTGAAGTTCTGAAATTTTTCTAGCAGAGGTAATGGCCACTTGAAAAATAGTTTTCCAGGTCAGGAATTTAAGATCACATTTTCCTACTGGTTCAAAGGGGGAATGAATTAAGGCCTGCGGTACCAAACTTAAATCCCATGGTGGAGTAGTACCTTTATAGGGAGGTCTCAGCAGGATCCTGCCTCTCAAAAAACACTGACAAAGCCTAGATGAAGCCGAGGAAGAATTCTCAAATCCAATATGAAAATTAGAGATCACTGCTAACCAAACTCTAGTTGTTGAAGAGCTTGCTCTCTCATTAAAAATCACTGCTAAAAATTTCAAGAACACTTTGTACAGGAGCTGAGAAGGGGTCAATGTGTTTCTGATGTGCCCCAAAAAAAGCAAAAACCTTTTCCACTTAGTTCTGTAAAGTTTTCTTGTAGAAGCCTTATGGGAAGATAAAGTATATGACGGGCAGGAAAAGAAAGCATTGGTTGTCTGGCTATTAAAGGAACTGTAAGCTTGAGGTTTGAGAAATTCGGAAGAGTCATGTCTGTCAGATAAGACAGAAGGTCTGCAATCGGATCCGGAATCCAAAGTAGGTAAAGTAGTTCAGGCCAATGGAAGGGGGACCAAATCTGCTGAGGCCAGTAAGGTGCAATGAGGATGACTTCAACCAGGCAGCCTTCTGCAGAAATTTAGAATTAGGGGAGTTGGGAGTAGGCACAGAGGTGACCAAGGAGAACCAATTGTGGAGTAGAGGGTCCCTCAGTGAATCCCCCGATGGGGGATCAGGACAAAGAAGCTGCTGGACTTGTTATTTAGGGCAGATGCAAAGAGACTGCAGCAAGGATGGCCACACTGACAGAAAATTGTTTCTGCCACTTTCATGTTGAAAGACCACTCATGAGGTAGTAGAATTGACCTGTTCAATTTGTCTATCATGTTGGACTTCCCTGGAATGTGCTTTGCTATCAGAAAGTGGTTGGAAGATATAGCCCATTGCCACACACTGAGGGTTCCTTGACAAAAGGTAAGACCGGGTTCCCCCTTGTTTGTTGATGTACCAAACTACTGACATGTTCGTCTGAACTACAACTGTTCCGAAAGGGAGAGAGTCTTGGAAGACCTGCAACACTAAGAGCACCTCTCTCATTACCAAAACACTGATATGCATATTGGCCTCTTTTGGGGACAAAGTGCCTTGAATTGTTTTTCCCAGGAAGTGCCCCCCCCCCCAATTTGGGAAATGTCCATGCTCACTACAGCCTTGGGCTGAGGTGTAATGAAAGGACGGCCTTGTAGGACCTGATCTGATCAAATCCATCACCAAAAGTATCTCTTGCATGCCTGAATAATTCTTACTTGGGCTGACATATGTTGATAAAGAATCAACCATTTTGTTGCAAGCATCCAGTCAAGCATTGTTATATGAAATCTTGCTACAGGACCTAAAATGATGGCTGCTGACATTGACCCCAAAGCTTGAAGAATCAATCACGCTGAAATTTTGATAATGT
Source organism: Protopterus annectens (assembly GCF_019279795.1). NCBI lineage: Eukaryota > Metazoa > Chordata > Ceratodontiformes > Protopteridae > Protopterus > Protopterus annectens. The sequence goes on along the minus strand of NC_056736.1, from coordinate 637,818,332 downwards.
GAATTATTTCCCTGACCTGGAATCTGATACTCTGCACTCTTGGCAGAGGAAGAGAAGCTGTCACTGATACGGTGTTAAAAACCACTGCTGTGAATTCCAATGTTTGAGATGGTTTGTAAATTACACTTCTTGTAAATTATGGTTATCCCCAGGTGTGAGCAAGTCTGGAGTACCTAATCTCACGCTCTTACTAGTAGATGCCTGGTTGGGGTGGTAATGAGCCACTCATCTAAATATGGAAACACTTGGAATCCCTGAATTCTCAAGTGAACTGCTACCATGGTCATACATTTGGTAAATACCTTTGGGACTGTGGTGAGGCCAAAGGGCAGTGCTCTGAACTGGTAATGACTGGCTCCCAAACAGAAGCATAAATACTTTCTGGATTGTCTGGTCATTTTTATGTGATAGTACGCATCCTGAAGGCCTGTCGGCCACATCTAGTTGTCCTTGCCCAAAAAAGCCAGAATGGAATGAACCATGACCATCTGAAACTTTGTGTGTCAAACTGATTTGTTCAAGTCATTGAGATTCAAAATTGGTCTCCAGTCCCGTTTTCTTTAGCAGTAAAAAGAATCTTAAGTAGGTTGTGGATTCTATCTGGTCTGGTGGGACCTTTTGGATGACTCTTTTTTTCTAACAGCTTTTGTATTTCTGTTGCTGCTGCTTTCCTCTGACTGGGTGGAATAGATTATAGATTAGGTTCATAGATTAGTATTAGGCTAACTGCCCTTGCGAGCCATTTTAAGCCTAGACAATTATCCCTTGTGAGATTCAAACCCTGTACCTTGTGTTTGTAAGGCAAACACCTTAACCATTAGGCCACCCTACCAACCCTGAATGTCAGGAAAGTCTGATACAGAAGGAGGTGAGATGGAAAAAGGAATAATATAACCTCTGGATATGAATCTCTGCAGCCATGTATCTCTTCTGATATCCAGCCAGGCTCTCTGGTGCAGGGATAATCGATCCTCAACTGCCACCAGAGGGGGACAATCAGGCCTCCTTTCAGGAGCGTGGGTAGGGTCTATCAGAGAAGGAATCTCTGGACCCCTGGTTCTGCGGGCCTCCTGTGCCATGTGGAGGGCATCATCCATTCAAATTCTCCTCTCTGCCCCTGGAGGAAACATTTCCATGTGGATCTTGGAAAGGTCCCTGGGACTTTCTGAACCACATTTTTTGACTACCTCATTGATTCCTACAAAAAGATCTTTGAAGAGCTGGAAAATGTACACCCACTGCATAGAGGGTTTTTCTGTCTTTCTCACACCTGGAAAGTGTGTCTTTAACTTTAGGGCCAAACAACGAACTGCTGTCAAAGGTTTTCTTTGTCTTTCTCACACCTGGAAAGTGTGTCTTTAACTTTAGGGCCAAACAACGAACTGCTGTCAAAGGGTGTATTGACAAACGAGGACTTGAAGGGCTCTGCAAAATCACAAGGCGCATCCAGGCATGCCTCCTGATGGAAATGCCTGAAACCGCTGCCCTTGAAGCACCTTTGGCTCCATGTGACATAAGTCTCATGGACAGATTAGAAATAGGGTAGCCAACTGTGAGGCCAAAGAAGTCTGGGTCTCAGCAGTAGTGGTCTCAGAAAAGGAGTCTGATAGTTCCTTTATCAAGTTTCTTTGTAATCTTGAAAAGTATGCCTGATTGTTCAGCGACCTGAGGGCAAACGTTGCTGAAGCATACACGTTTCCCAAATCTGTCCAACGCCCTAGACTCCCTGTTACAAGGATGGACACAGGAACTCTATTCAGAAGTTCCTTGCTGGTGGCTGCTGCCGCCACAACCATAGCATCTACGGGCACCCCTTTGCTCCAAAATTCCCTACCTACAGGTGTAGCCAGAATCAGATCTGTCTTTTGGGGACTAGCTCAACTGAGTCAGGCTGCTTCCATGCCCACCTAGAGATAAAGTCAATGACCTCATCAGTGGGACAGAGTAACCCAGAAGGTAGATGGGCCAGCTCCAAAGGTCTCCAAGAATATTGATTCCTCTGCAGAATGGTTAATGGAGAACAAACCATCCAACTGCTTAAGGATCGCAAGGATGTCTCCAAATGAGACATCTTCAGGTGATGATCTTGTGACCCTTTCCCTTCATTGAAATCAGTATCTTCAGTGACGAACTCCTGAGGAGAGTCCAAGTGTCTCCTGTTGCACTTCCTCTTCCTAGCGACTTCCTCAGTGGGATGCTCCAGTGAAGTGTTGGAAGAGACTGTAATACCCTGTCGGGTAGTCTACAGACTTTGAGCTGACTGTCCCTGTGGCATAGGACGATGTGGCTCAAGGCACAGAGACATCTGGGATTCAAAGGGAAGATCCGAGGGGGGAGAGACTGTCCATCTTGCCGAAGCAGAGAAAACTCTCTCCGCCACCTCAAAGGCAGAACACCCTACGGAGAAAGCAGCCGACAGAGCCAAGAAGCCATGCTTTCACTCCATTGGCTTCATCAGCCCCGAGGGCAATCCACCCGAGGTGGAAGTCGGAGCCCAGCTGTCCAGTGCCGAGGCTCCAAGGGGCAGAGATAGCTCCAACAACTTCGGAGTGATCTCTAGCACCTCGGATCGGACAGGGACACTATGGCTCCAAGAGTCATCCCGCTCCAAAACAGTTGGAGCCGCAGCACTCATAGATTTCCTCTGAGCCAAAGATACAAATATCCTCGGATCCGATCCAGATGGTCCCAGCATGCTCAGATCCAGGGGCTCTGAAACGGATGGACAGATCAGAAAAGGAGCCTAGAGAGCTGGAATAGTGTGAACTAGGGCTTCCTGACCTAAAGGGGTAGGAGCTGTGAGAACTCCCATCTGTATCTGTGCTGAGAGAAATCTCCTCATCATTCTGTCCACATCAGCCTCGGTCAGACTGCTGGAGGAATATGAGGAAACTAAGGATGGGGAGTTTAGAGTGCCTGCGTTCCACAAAAGGAAGAGGTACTCTGGAAGGTACTGGATCAATACTGGGTGAGTATCTAGTTCTAGAGAAGGGCCTTGGATCTGAAAAGTATGGTTCCAAGGAGGCTGTTTTTCAGATCCAACGCTGATATAACAGAAGTAGCCTTTGGATCCAATTTATGTTTTTTCTTTGACAACTCCATGGATGAAGGAGTCAAAGATCCTGAAGGTCTAGGAGACTTAATGGAAGGCTCCTTAGTTTTTGACTTGGAGAGTTCAGTTCTAGCAATATCCTCATAGAAAGACGTAGGGGGTAACCATTTCAAAATAAGTTTATTTTTCCAGTCCACAATGGAATGTGGATTAAAGTTTTTATATATCTGACAGTCTACTTGAAGGTGATCTGGGCCCAAACAGTAAACACATTATTTATTTATTTATTTATTTATTTATTATGGTTTACCAGGATAGTCCACTGGGCTAAGAAGAACCCGTTTTCAATGGAGTCCTGAAGAGAAAAGCTCCATAAAGATAATACTCATGATCAAGATTGTAGTATACATAGTAAAACAGAAGTACATGTAAGAACATAGCATTTAAAGATACAATTCATAAAAATCAACAAATAAAAGTTATAAAACATAAGTAAATATTTACAAATATATTTGTTCCTACTGTAGAAATATAACAGCAGGGCACAAAGTACCTGGGATGCCTGAGGGTGTTAGTAGGGATGAAAGACAGGGGAGAAATGAACAGAGGGATAAGAGTTAGGAGAAGAAGAGAGAAGAAAGGGGGGGTGGACAGCTGAGTATGAGGTGGAAGAGGAGAACGGGAGGGAGGAAGAGAAGAACAGAGAGGGAAAGATTTAGGAGAAAATGTTATACAGGGTGGAAGCAGGAGCATTCCCACAGAGATATTACTTGTGAGTGAAGTGAGGTTTTGAAGGTAGAGTGGCTACCGATGGTACAGATGGATGGTGGTAGGGAGTTCCATTGGCGTGGTAAGGCAAAGGACAGGAGATTTTTTACCTGGAGGACGGGTAGGTTTGTGCAGTTCAATCAGATTCTGGTTGTTGGATCGTAACAGTCTTTCAGAAAGGTGCATTTTAAAGGTAGAGGAAAGGGAGGAACAGAAGGAGGGACTGAAGATGAGTTTGTGAGCTTGAATGAGTTGAATGTAGGTGAGATAATTGGGCAGCTCTAACCAGTTTAGTTTGTGGAGGGCGATACAGTGATGGGTAGAAGATTTGAGGCTTGAGGCAAATTTGGCAATTTTATTATAACAGGAAGAAAGTTTTGTCTTAAGAGGGGATTGTAGGTTAGTGAGGAGAGGGGCACCATACAGGAGAGAGGGGATGAGGTATGTGGTGAAAAGAATCTACTTGGTACAGGGAGTAAGGTAGTGATTGTGGCGGTAGAGCATACCAAGTTTCTGGTGTGTTTTTTTGATATTTGTAGATGGGTGTCGAACTTAAGCTGGTCATCAATGAGGACACCTAATAGTTTAGCCTCGGGTACTAATTCAAGAGATGTATTGTTCTGGATAGTGATGGAGAATGAGTTTTTATCTATGCTGGTTGTTTTAGAAAGGGTAAATATCATAAGTTTAGTTTTTGAGGCATTGAGTGCTAGGTGGTTATCTAACATTCACTGTTCAGTGGTAGAGAAAGCATCTTGGGATAGCTTTATGAGGGTAAGGGTGGAGGTGGCAGAACAAATGATAGTAGAATAATTTGTGTATTGGATGAGTTTTGCATTGGGGATATTGAATGGTGGAAATCATTTATGAAAATATGAACAGAAGGTGACCTAGTATGGAACCCTGTGGTACGCCTGTGGTGGTGTTGAGGAATAAGGTCCCTTTTTTTCCTTTTTACTGCTTGCTGTCTATTAGAGAAGCAACTGGTGAACCAGTTGAAAGAGAATGGGGATATATTTAGATTGGAGAGCTTAGTTAGGAGAAGACTGTGAGAGATGGTGTCAAAGGCTTTTGAGAGGTCTAGGAGGAGGGTAGATACAATATGGCCAGATTTGCAGGCTATGTTAACAGTTTCAAGAAAGGAGAGGAGAACAGTGGTAGTGCTGTGGCCAGGTCTGAATCCATGCTGTGTGGGAGTGAGTAGGTGATTGTCTATAAGATAAGGTAGAAGTTGTAGGTGAATATATTTTTTAAGAAGTTTAGAGATGGGGGTAGGATGGTGATAGGCTGGAAGTTTGGAATATTGTTATTGTTGCCCCCTTTTTGTAGGGGGATAATAAAGGCCTTTTTCCAAATTTGAGGTATGTACCCTTCCTGGATTGAATGATTTATTAGGATGCAGATGGGGAAGGCAATGACTTCAGCCGCTATCTTTAAAAAGTAGGAGGGAATGTTACCAGGGGCGTTGGAGCATGGTTTCAATTTTTGGAGAAGTTTTATTGTGGATATGGGAATGGGTCTTACAGAGAAAAGAGGAGATTGGGAGGTGGAGGTATTAGCAGATGAAGAGGTATGGGGAGGTAGAGGAGAGGATATAGTTATTAGTGAGGGATGATGTTAGTTTGGTAATGAAGTCGATGAAGAAAGAGTTAAATTGGGTGGCCAAATCCATGTGTGAGGCATCTGGATTGGGACAAGGGTTTTCTTTTTTGCCGGGGTTGAGAAGGGTGGTGATACCATTCCAGAATTTTTTAGGATTTGTCCTTTGGCTAGTTTGGAGTAAGGAGAAGTAAGCTTTGCGGTCTGCTATAATAAGTTTTCTGACTTTGTTGCAAAGTGTTTTGTATTCATTGAGGGTGATGGGAGTTTTACTTTTCTGGTGATGTTTCTAAGCTTTGTCTCTAAGGTGCATGGCAGCTAGTGTTTCTTTGGTTAACCAAGGGGGAGTTTTACTTTTTATTCTTTTTGTTTTTAACGGGGCAAAGGTATCTAAGAGGTTTACGGATATTGTATTAAAGTAGGTAACGGCATTCTCCAGGGGCAGAGTTTTTAGAGGGCTCCTGTTTGTGGATTTTAATGGGTTAGAAAAGGTGCTGGGATTGAAGTTTTTAAGGAAGCATGTGGAGACATAGTTATGCGATAGTTGTAAGGGGGGGGGGATGAGTGTCAGACAAGGGGAACTTGTGCCTGGACTTGGGGCACTTCCTAAAGCCAGAAGGGCCTTTTTCTGACATCTTACACTACAAAATACAAAAAAGAGATAAGAGGAAAAGTCTTTTTTTCCTATAGGAAAAGGGGATGAAGGAAAGAAAGAAAGAAACATCAACAATGGTAAGAATAATTACAACAAACTACTGTAAAGGCAGGAAAAATGAACAACTACCAACAATGGTAAAAATGGACTACACTAAGTGTACGAAGAGGGAGGATTTATAGAAAGGAACAAGACAAACTATTATAGAGAAATAAAAATTGAAAAAAACTTATCGTTTTATCCAATCGCGTGACAGCTAAAGGTGACCACAACTAATTGCGAAAACGGCAAACAAGATCTGGGGTATGTAAGGGGCTGGTCCATTATGGGTAAGAGAGGAGCTCGAAAGCTTTTCGGTGGCCATGAGCAAAACTAACAGCCGAGTCAGATCCAAGGATCAGATCTGAACCCCAACAGTTGAAAAGAGAATGAAAACTGACAATATCAGGTACTCCTTTAAGAAAGGCTTTGCACAGCTTATGGGAAGCTACCATCTTGTTTTGAAAACCCTGATGTAGGTAGAAATTGAGGCCAACTGCACCTTAATGGTAGAACAACTAGACCCAGATTCAAAGAAAGAAGACCAAAAATGAGGACACCTGTTATGGATACAGTATACGAGTCCAAACATTGTTAAAAGGCCCAGATAGAGAGTCTTTTCCATTTACTCTGGCAAATCATTCGAGTTGACTACTTTTGAGATGCCAAAATTATGTGAATTACCATCTCAGTAAAAGAAGAATGCCTGGGTATTAAGAAAACAGGAAAACTACATGCTTAACTTGAGGTTGTGAAGGTCCTGGTGAGTCTGAACGGAGGGGTGAGAGAGAAGATCTGGATGTGGATTTTGAAGCTAAGGAGTCTTCCTTGGGTGAGGCTTTAGCAGAAGAAACCAAACTTGTCTAAGCAAGAATAGAGCAATTATGATCATTTAGAAACTGCAGGTAGATGCCTTCTGAAGTAACTTGATTATAAGGGGCAGAGGAGGGAATGAGTATTGCAACTGTAAGGCCAATGGCAGACTGGAACATCCCTGGGTGACTGCACCTGATGTCGAACTAGGCAAAGTGGGTCCGGCACTTGGTGTTCCAGGGAGAAGAGAACAAGTCAAAGAAAGGCCGTCTTTATTCATCGAATATCTCTTGAGGTACTACTTAATTCAGGGACCACTCATGAGCTAAAAGAATGGACCTGCTGAATCAGTCTGCTAGCCAGTTGGATTTCCCTGGCATGTGCATTGCTACCACAAGACAACATGAAACCAGAGCCCACTGTCACAGTTTCATTGCTTCCCATCAAAGGCGGTAGGACTTGCTGCCCACCTGTTTGCTGATTTTCCAAAACACTGACATACTGTTGTGACTGTACTTCTAACACACCTCCTTTGCCCCTGAAATTCATGCAATGCTCGGAGGACCACACTCATTTCAAGGATATTGATGAGAAGATTGACTTCCATCTGGTTCCACTGACCTTAAACCATCCTCCCCTCAAAATATCCCACCCCCACCTCTTGGGGGGATGTATCTGTGGACAACTGCTGCTGGGGAGGGTGAAACAATTTTTTTTTTTTACATCTGCAAGAAGGGTGAAGTCAGCCAGCAATTTAAGTGAGTCCTACAAATCTTTCTTATCTGAATTAGAGCTAACAGAAGGTCTGTTAGTTGAGACCTTTGTGTTGACAGCTACCGCTGAAATATCCTCATGTTGTATCTGATGTAATGGATCATTAAAACTGTTGCTGCCATTAAACCTAAGAGTTTGAGAAGAGGAGAGCTGAAGGGCTTCGAAGGTGATGAGAGAGTCACCCCCAACTGTCTCCAAAGATGATCAGTCAGGCAAGCCTTCAGGGGTGCTGGTTTGGCCTTCGTTGAAAAAGAGCTCTTTGTACCTCTTGTTTTGCAAACCTGTTCAACCTCGTGTCCAGCATCCATTGCAGGGCCCACCTCTACTACAGCAGCTCCTGTCTGAGGGGAAGTCAAAGGATTGATGCTGGGATCTTTTGAACCTTAAGAATTTGAAATGCTTCCGAGTCCCGTTAAAAGGCTTTTGTGGGTTTTCAAATCTGACTCCCACGGCAAGCAGCATTTTCCCATCCTGGTTGCAGCTCATTAACCTATCCTTAATTGCTAGCCCAAACAGGGAGTAACAACTGAAAAGGACACTGGTAAATGAAAACTTAAAATTATCCACAAAGTCGGAAAAAGTGGAGCTATTTAGGATATGCCATGGTCCAACTGATACCTGCTATCCTTACTGCTCCCTCAGCTGCATTATGACATTTCCACATTTAGAGGTTGGTAACATTTTTCCAGGTGGTCTGAAGCTGTTTTATAGACTCCTGCGTAATTTCCCAAAGTATCAATGGCCTGTTTTGCTAGGTCCCTTTGGAACTGGTTCACATGAGTTAAGATAGTTTAATGCTCTCGGTAAAGTTGCCCAAGCAGTAGGCATGCTTTCTCATCCTGTTCACAGTCATAGACTCGTTATTTGGGGAATGGAAAGCAGAGGTCTTACTTGTTAGCTCTTTTTACGGTGGCTACTGCATCTATCATAGAATCCACCAGAAGACATTTTCACCAGTATTGCCTATTCTTAGGAGAACATAAAATCTTATCAGGTTTTCTGGGAATTGCCTCTGAATAATCTGATTCCTGCCACACCTTCCTGGAGACCAAATCTATAAATGGTCTGAGGGGTTACCATCCAAGACATAAAAGGGAAGATAAGTAAATTTCAAAGAGTATTTTCTCATCCAGAAAGTGTGGGTCAGATGGCCAAAATCCCCTCTGCTTCATCAATTCAAGGACCTCAACAAAGATGACATTTTCTAGTAGACCATGGGGAACCCTCTTCATCCAAGTCAGTATCCAATGTTAATAACTTCAACAGGGAGTCTACATGCTTCCTCTTACATGTTCTCTTCCAAGGGATTTTTGGCTGTGACTGGTCAGAATCTGCAGAACAGTCCGCGAGCCCGATTTATGTATCTCTGAAGGATACAGCTCTGCTCTGTCCCTGAGAACCTGGATGAACAGTCATAAGAGCTGATGAAGAGACACCTGGGGGAGAAGCCAGTGTCGATGAAAGCCCTATTATCTATCTAGGAGGAGAAGAGGTAATCATCCTCTCCATAGCCTCGAATGCCGAATCAGAATCTAATGGTCCTAAAGGCCTCCAAAGGGGTTTCAAACATTCTATTGCTTTATGGTGTTATCTGAGGAAGTCTGTACTGAATAGATGAAAGCGCTTATCTGATTTATCGCATATTTTAACTTATTTATGCAATAAAAAGTTATTTTTATTTAAGCAGTTCAGTTTTATTTTGGGCCATTGGTAGTTCATTTTAATTCCTTTTGCTATGGTGGCAAATGAGATCTAAAGGGAAGGTATGCAGGGGATGATAGGGAAAGTTTACAGGAGCTTGAGGCACTACAGCACTAGCAAATGACTGGAATGGATCAAAGGAGCTTCTCAGTACCCCACAGTAGGATCAAACATACTGATGAAATAGGAGATGCAATTTTCTAAATAAGACAATACTGAGAGAACAAATTTTGAGTTTGGAATTCTGGCCTACAGGATCCTGATAATGGATTTTTTTTCCTTTATCAGCTTTATGTGACCACTGAGTTTAAAATTTTAGCTCAAGATGAATCTCTGACACACACACACACACACACACACACACACACACACACACACACACACACACACACACACTGTATTGTTCAATGCTTGACTGGCATTTTCTTTAGCAAAATTTCCCTAAATATCCGGGGTAACATATCCGAAGCACGAAAAGTCTGTACAGGGAATTAGGAGTAACTGAGGTTGCCAAAATATCATCTGAAGTGCTGCAGGCAGCATATTAAGTGCAACCTATGAGCTGTGAATGTGTCTGCCAACAACGAATGCACACGGTTAGGAGGTGAGGTGGTACACAGACTTATTTTCCTGTGGTTGTCCTTATAATCAGCAGACTAAATTTCTAAATTGCCAAATTTCTTGGGGAAGTGTCTTCTGGACAAGAACATTACAGGGCTACCATGCCACTAGGGCTTCTGCAGTCAATAATTTGCAAGAGTGAAGAATGAAATGCACTAAAAATGAAGGAATACTAAAAAAAAGAAGTTACGTCTTACCATAACGTTCCATCTGTGTTGTTGATTTTCGTTCACTCATTACTGATGGGTTATCGGTTCCGTCCTCGGAACCGAGCCATCCAATATCAAGCTGGTGTCAGCCAAAAACTCTTGAGCCAAGGTCCTATCCAGAATGCTCTACTCCCTGTTACCTCAGATCGAGTTTGCAAGTTGACAGATAAAAGTAGAGGCTACCTCTGGTCATAACAGACCTACAAGAAAGGAGTACATGAGATCAACTAAGAACCTCCGGATGGGGGACCGAGGGTGGGAAGTAATGAATGAATGAAGATCGACAACACAGATGGAATGTTATGGTAAGACATAACTTATTTATCTGATGTTATTAATCTTCGTTCATTCCTTACTGATGGGACAGAGTCCCCAGCTACCTGTATTCCTGGGTGGCCTTCATCGTAGGACATTTCTGAGTACCATGGAGCCAAAGGAAGCTCTATCTCTGGAGGCCAAGTCCAATTTGTAATGAAGAATAAAGGTATTAGGTTTAGCCCAAGTTGCAGCTGAGCAAATTTCATTGAGGGAAGCCTTAGCATGGAAAGCTGCTGAAGTTGCCATAGATCTTGTCGAATGTGCTTTGACTCTATGAGGCAAGGTGAGATTGTTTTTGTTGTAGATACGGGTGATGCAATTTCTCAACCATGAAGCCAATGTAACTTTTGATACAGGATGACCTCGTCTAGGTCCAGAAAAAGCCAGAAACAGTTGGTCTGATTTACGGGTAGATTTTGTTTTGTCCAGATAAAATCATATTTGCCTATGAACATCCAAGGAGTGCAAGCAATACTCTCCCTTGTTAGAATGGTTAGGAAAGAACACTGGGAGATCAAGAGACTGGTTGATAGATCGCTCTGACACCACTTTTGGTAAAAAGGTAGAATTGGTTCTCAGTGACATCCTATCCTTATGGAAGATAAGATAAGGAGGTTTGATGCATAAGGCCTGAAGTTCTGACAATCGTCTGGCCGATGTGATTGCAATCACAAACAAAGTTTTCCAAGAGAGATATCTTACATCACAAAAGGATGCAGGTTCAAAGGGTAAAGCTTGCAGAACCAAAGCCAAATCCCAAGGTTGTACGGGTTCTCTAAAAGGAGGTCTTAGGTGGACAACCCCTTTCAAGAAAGTCTTACAGAGTCATGTGTAACATAGGTGAGGAATCTTGAAAACCAATATGAAAATTTGAGATGGCAGCTAAATGTACACGGATAGTAGAGGCAGACACCCCAGAGTGGAAAAAATGTGATATGTAATCTAATACCACCGAGACCGGGGCTGACAAGGGGTCTATTATCTGCTGCCCAGAACCTCTTCCATTTGTTAAGATAGATCAGTCTGGTGGACGCTTTTTATTTTATTTTTTGTTTTATTTATTTTACATTTGTTGACTGGGCTGGTCCAACTGGATATATGTCCATTTTCAGCAGAGGCCCAGGGAGAAAAGCTCCAAGAGAAACAGTTAAAAATAGCAAATATACAGAATTTACTCAGATAAAAAAATATACAACAGCACACAATAGCACACAAAAAATTCACTCAGAGAGAAAAAAGTACAAGAGAAAAAAAAGAAATAAATATGCAATAGTGCAGTCATATATTACTGAAGTAACAAACTAATACAGAGATATATTACAGATGCAACAACAGGAATTAATTATAGGATGAGGGAGTTCAAAATTAAGAGAGCTAACAGAAAGGTAAGATAAGTACTACTTTGTATGCAGGAGAATGTAAAAATACTAGTAGCAAAGGCAAGCTTTGTATGCAGGAGAATGTGAACATGCTAGTAGCAAAGGCAGTCTAGTCAGGGTTAGTGCAGGGACAAAGCCAGTGAGTTTTTAGGCGAGTTTTGAGATGAGATTTAAAGCTGGGGAGAAAGGAGACTGAAGTGAGGTTATTAGGAAGAGAGTTCCATGCTTTTCCTACTGTGTTAGAGAATTTATGTGTTACTGTGTTAGAGATTTATGAGATGCAATAAGAATATTGCGCACAAGGGATGAAAGGTTTTCATGCCTGGCAATCATAGGAAGTGGAGAAACCAAGCTGTCAGTTTCAAGGTTGTTAGACTGGGGTGAATTAGACCCTGCAGATGGGAGATCAACGTTGGTGATGGATTGAGGATCCATGGTTGATCTAGCAAGTGAGGCCAGAGGAAGGGAAACCAGACTTGTCAAGGCCAATATGGAGCAATGAGGATCACTTTGCTCTTCAACTGTCATGCTTTCTTTAGAAATCGCGAGATGAGGGGAAGAGGTGGATAGGCATAAAGAAGACCCGAAGGCCAAGCGTGGACTAGAGAGTCCCTTGGTGACTGTCCCCGAGGGGGCATCAGAGCAAAGTAGTTGCTGCACTTGTAGTTGGTTAGGAAGGCAAATAGGTCGCAGCAAGGCTGGCCCCAGCGGTGGAAGATTTTTGCTGCTTTCAGAGGATTGAGGGACCACTCGTGAGGCTGTAGAATGCACCTGCTCAATTTGTCCGCTATCACGTTAGAGCTCCCAGGAATGTGCATTGCAATCAGAAAGCGGTTGTGGGCTATCACCCGGTATAATGGGTAAGATCTGGTGCCCCCTTGTTTGTGAATGTACCAAACCACTGACATGTTGTCTGACTGGATCGCAACAGTCCCTGACGGGAGGATGGAGTGAAATGCTTGCAATGCTAGAAGCACCACCCTCAGTTCCATGACACTGATATGCAAAAGAGCCTCTGTCTCCAACCAGGTACCATGGACCAAGTTTCCCCTGACATAGCCCCCCCCCCCCACCCCATCAGGGAGGCGTCCGTGGTCAGCATGGCTATCGGTAGATGGGGGGGTGAAGGGGCGAGACCATTGCTGGGGATTCTGAGACGTCCACCAGAGTAAATCTTGCTTGCATCTCTGAGTCACACTTATTTGAAAATACAAAGGATGTGGTAGAGGGTACTAATGAGTGAGAAGTAGCCATTGAAGAAGTCTCATGTGGAATCTGGCCAGGGGAACAATGGTGATTGAAGCTGCCGTTGACCCCAAAAGCTGAAGTACAGATCGAGTTGGGGATTTGTGGTGATAGAGTAACGGTTGAACTTGCTGTCTTATTCTCTGAAGTCTGTGTTCTGGAAGGGATGCTGTAAAATTTCTCGTGTTCAACACTACCTCTATGAATTCCAAAGACTGAGTTAGGGTTGTGTTGGATTTCTTCCAGTTTATAGTGATTCCCAGGCTTCGAGCTGTTAAGAGAGTATACTGCAGGGCTTCTTCCAGTAGATGCTTGGTGGGGGCGGTAAGGAGCCAGTCGTCTAAATATGGAAACGTCTGGAATCCTTGAAGTCGCAAGTGAGTGATAGCCACTGCCATGCATTTTGTGAACACTCTGGGGGCTGTAGAAAGACCCGAAGGGCAGGGCTCGAAACTGGTAGTGACTGGCTCTTATACGGAAGCGGAGGTATCTTCTTGAGCATTTGTCCATCTTTATGTGGTAATACGCATCTTGAAGATCTACAGAGCACATCCAATCGTCTTCTTCCAGAAGAGGAAGGATAGACTGAACCATGACCATCCGGAATTTCTCTGTTTTTACAAATTTGTTTAGTATACTGAAATCCAGAATTGGTCTCCAGTCCCATCTTTTCTGGCACTAAAAAGAACCTTGAGTAAAATCCAGATCCCGTCTGGTCTGGGGGGACCGTCTGGATGACTCTTTTTTTTGTAGCAGCTTTTTGATTTCATGTGCTGCTGTTTCCCTTTGACTGGGTGGAATGTCGGGTAATGCTCTTGATGAGACTGGGCAAAGATGAAAGGGGATGTGATAGCCTCTGGATATAATCCGTTGTACCCAAGAGTCAGTTGTTATCTTTTGCCAGGCAGTGGGGTACAAGGAGAAATGACCCCCGACCGCTTCCAGAGGTAAGCAGTCGGGCAACACTTCAGGAGCACTGATAGAGTTGGCCAGAAAAAGAATCTCTGGAACCCCGGTTTCGCTGACCTCATCTGCCCCGAAAGGGGTGTCTTCTATTGGAGTTTTCCCCTCTGTCTCTGGGGGAAAACTCGGCACGTGCATCCCGGAAAAGTGGAGTGTCTGACACCAATGGCAGACAAAGTCTTGCCATTTTGTTCACACCATGCCAGCGTATCCTTGACTTTAGGGCCAAACAAAGGAGGGGTCTCTATGAAGGAAGCCTTAAAGAAGTCCGCAAAGTCACAAAGGCACATCCAAGCATGTTGTCTGGCGACAATCCCTGCGCCTGCTGCTCTAGCCGCCCCTTCCACTGTGTGAGAAATAAGATGCATGTTGGAAATGAACTCTAGGGTGGCTTTCTGAGAAGCCACATTATCATGGACTTCATCAGAAACAGCTCCTGCCAGGGATTCGGAGAGCTGGCTGATAAGATCTCGCTGAAGCCTGGTAAAATGTGCCAAATAATTCAAAGACCTTAAGGCGAAGGTCGATGAAGCAAACACATGCTTCCCTAACCTGTCAATTGCCCAGGACTCCTTGTTGGGTGGATGGACAGTTTGGCTCTCTTCTGCCAAATCCTTCTTAGTAGCAGCTGCCACCACCATAGCATCTACTGGAAGACCACGTGACCAGTGGGGGTGCTCCACGGGAGTGTGATAATATCTTGTCTGGCCTCTTAGGTATCGCTTCCATGGTATCAGGAACCTTCCATGCACACTGCACGATGAGCTGGACGAGCTCATCTGCAGGCAGGGTGACCCAGGAGGTAGGGGGCCGGGCACGAAAAGCGTGCAGGAATATGGACTCCTCAGAGGAAGGATTAGAGGGCATCAGAGGGTGACCGTGGGGGCCCTTCCCTGTCATCAAAATCCTTTATCTTCAGTCAATGACTCCTCAGTGGAGTCCATGTGCTTCCTCTTGCACGATGCTTTGCGGAGCACTTCCTTAGTGGGAGGTTCTGGGGAAGACTGCAAAGAGGGGGTCTCCTGAAAAGGAGAGATCTGAAGTTCTTGTGCGAGGTGTCCGGGGGTTGAAGCTTGTGGCAGTTGCGGCACAGAGGGGGGAGAGGACTCCGATAAATGAGCTTTGCCAATTGAAGCAAGTGCCCTCTCCATGGCCTGGAAGGCTGGCCCACCCAAGGAGGGATGGGAGCCCGGAACCGAGCCAGACAACCTCGGAACTGGGGTCACATCCCACCCCAAAGAACCCGCTCCCAGACCAGGAGTCTCAAGAGGACCGTGAACCATAAGACAGGATGTATCCCTGGAAGGTGCCATAGAAAAAAATTGGCCTGGAGACAAGAATGCCCTCCCCAACAGCACAGCTACTGGCCTGAGAAGATTCCAATCCCCAGTGCACCGAGGGCCACATGGACGACTTTGGTGCCAAAGTGAGATCCACTATTGGAGCTGGAGGGAGGAAAGCTGCTGTCAGAGTAATAGGCTTCGAAACTTGAATGGAAGTCGAAGGAAGTGTATATGTTGGGGTCTGACGCAAAATACGCTCAACTGAATGAGGGAACGTGGACTTCCGACGGTTGAAAGAGACCTCTGGCAACAAGCAACTGGTCAAGAAGCCGCAACACATCCTGTTCAGAAAGAATCTTGGTTGACCTCATGGAGAAGGCTGATGGCGATTCTGGCCTTTCTAGGAAAGGACTATACTGACTGCTTGCAAAAGGATCCAGTGAAGGGGAATATTTGGTCCTTACTAATTCAACAGATGCAGAGCTCGGAGTCAAGGAGGTCTTCGCTGAAGAAAATGGTGTAGAAAAGTTCTGCGCCGAAGATGTCAGCGCCGTAGTAGTTGAAGGTGTCTACACCGTAAAGGCAAAGGTCTGCCCTGAAGGATAGGTTTGCCATAGTGGAAAGTGTCTGCACTGGCAATAAGGACGGTGCCGAGAAGGACTGCACCAAAGTACATGTCAATGCCGAAAAAGTCTGCGCTGTGGAGTACAAAAGAGTCATACTTGGAGCCGAAGGTGACTGTGCCAACGGTGCTGAAGGGGACTGAATCTGTGTTGACGGTGCCGTTAGGGGTTGCGACAGAACTGTCGGAACTGTAGTTGCCTGCACCAGGAACTCTGGTGCGATACCGATAAAGGAGACATGGCTGTAGTCAGGATCATTTGGGGCGGTGACGAGCCTGGAGCCAACAGTCACAGATGGCAGAGCCGGAGTAATAAATAATTTCACCTTTTTGTGAGTCGATTCCCTACGATCTCCAGAGGGAGAAGATGGGAGTGACTTTGATGAAGAAGAGAAAGAATGCCTTTTGCGGGGTTTAATAGGAGGGGGTGAGAGTTCTGGCAGAGAAGTTTTTGCAAATCCCACACGGAGGATCTACAGTCAAATGAGAGACATTAAGACAGTAGACACATAAGTCATGGCCATCAGAAAGTGGTAACTTACGGCCGCAATCCTTGCACTGCTTGAAACCAACGGAATTCTTCTTATACAACATAGCTGGTGTGGAGAAGCAGCACAGTAGCAAAAGGAAGAATAATGGCTACCCAAGAAATGGGTAAAAAGAGAAAACGGAAGGAATACCAACGATGGTAATGGAGAATTAGCACAAGGTAAGAAAAGAGGGAAAAGATTAGAGGGAGAGTCTAAACTGTGTGATAGGGTAGGCAAATATTAGGATAAACCTTTTAGAAAATTTTAGAGTAATAATATAAAAACTGTCGAAAAATTAGACATTTAGCTGAGAGAGTGGCTTGACACGGCTGTTCAGCAACGCGGCAAACAAGATCAGAGGTAACAGGGAGTAGAGCATTCTGGGTAGGACCCTGGCTCGAGAGTTTTTGGCTGACACGAGCTTGATATTGGTTGGCTCGGTTCCAAGGACAGAAGTGATAACCCATCAGTATGGAATGAACGAAGATTAACAACATCAGAGCACATTTGTTCTTGAGTGCTTCAGGTTCAGCCTTAGGTATGAAAATTTAAGTCTGAATGGTCTAATGAAAGAAGCAATGGAATGGTTCTTCAGTGACACTAAGTGTTCAGCATGCAATACTAGGACTGGGTATTCTTTGTGTGTGGAAGGGAATGTACACACCCACAAGAAAAGGCACTGCAAGCGCTAACATCAGCCACCACAGGAGAAGTTAGGAAATAAAAGGTAAAATACCTCTCTGAATGACAGATGTGGCACAGATAGTTTTACGCCAGAGACAGGGACAAATGGATATGAATAGCAGTGTCAAGAGACAGAAGGTATGACAGATATGAAAAAAAGGCTACAAAAATATCAATTCCTAAAACTGGTTGGAAATGAATACAGAGAAAATATTGCTACATTACATGTAGCACTACTTCATTTCCATCAAGTATGCAGTGTTTATGGACTACCACTGAATGTTGTTTACATTGTCTTTGATGCACCAAGAACCTCTTTAATGTACAGTACTCTATATCAAGCTTAATTTACTACAAGCCTGTATCACACAGTGAACTTCAAAAAGATATTTCTTATGGGAAAACAACTACCTAGCGCATTCATAAGTAACTACAGCATATCAACTCATTCACCATCCAGAAAAATGCCCTGCACTACAAAACTTACTACTGCCCTACTTTCCAGCAAGGGATCCATTCTAGTAAATTGTTACTATTCACAAATAAGTCAAACAATGTTGCTGGAGACTTGCTCTACTCCCAATACATTGCTAAACTCTGGAACAGTATCCCCACACAAATAAAATTCTCCGACAAACTTAAAATTAAACCACTGCTTCAACAACATCTTAACCAATCCTGGAACTGCACATGCTCATCATTAGGTTAAGACTTTGTGCTCACTGTACAATGCTCTCCAAATACACTCTTTAAACAGGATATTCACCTTAAACAAAATACTTTCAACCACTTACTGAAATGACAAAATTATTGTTATACATAACTACTGCCTGTACAATCCACTACGCTCCATGTGGGCTTTCTCTTTAGCAACATCCACCTCTGTAAAATCTTACAATGTATAAATGTAACTACTGTATGTGTATAAATGTAAACAGAAATGTTAACTACTCTGTGTTTAACTGGAACTAAGTATCATGCAATGTAAACAAATGGAGCTTTTCTCCCCAGGCCTCCACTGAAAGTTGGTATTACCCAGTTGAACTTTCCCAGTAAACAAAGACAAATATATAAATAAATAAATAAAACTGTATTAAAGATACTGACAGCTTTTTTCTGGTTTTAGGTCCAAGACAAAAGTGCTCAAACCTTGACAAGTTATGTCAGTTTTGCAAACTCAGATGAAATCATTCAGTGGTGCTACTGGCTATCAGTTTGTGCCTAAAATCTGGTTGCAAAAAAAAAAGTAAAAACGAAACCCAAAACACCATCCATTACCATCGTCTGACCAGCAATTACGATTTTTATAAGTGTTGTAAGTTACTTCATAGTTCACCTGTTGGAACTATAGGCTTCAATGAGGTGGTCTACTTAATCAAACAATATAACTGCGTATTTCATTTTATGTTATTTATTATAAGCTTTCTAATCATCAGTAGATGCAGAAAAAGCCGTAGCAAGGGCAGAGCAAAGGAGGCAGCTGCCCAGGATGTAAACTGTTGGGTGGATGCAATCGACACTACAGATGGGGGGCCAATGAGTCTCTGTATAAGCAGTAATGGCAATCATTTTCATAGACAATCGCGAATTGTTGTGTAACTGATAGTCATTCTAAGTAAGCTGTGTAATGAAGTGTTGTGACAGTTACTCTAATTCTCATTTCTGACCATGAACATGTTGCTTTATACCTTAATCATATTACACCTTCACCAGGAGTAACATTATGTTTACTATATTGGGACAAAAGGAGAAGCACAAATTCATACCCACACACTAAAAAGCACATAACACCAGAAACAACTATAACCATTTTTGTGCAACTTGTGCTACGGTTGTGTTAACCATCTGCATGACAGAATGTAACCAGTGTTTGAATGCTTGCGGATGATTTGTTTGTAGACCTAAGTGAGATAAGTGAAGAGCAGTACAACCACATTTAGTATAATGTTCAAATATTGCATTTTAACCATTTTTAAAGCAGCAGCCTGTGTTTGTGTTTCTAAGAGGTTGGGGACTAGCTCCTCTTACCTCTAATTACTAATCACTGACAGTATGAGAGTACGGAGGGAGGCTGTCTTCCATCAGCCATAACTTTCATTCTAAACTTTTAAAACAAATGGATTGGTTATTATCACCATCACATTTGCACAAACTACTACTGTTTTGCCCAACACAAATTAAGTACTTTCAGAATTAATGTCAATCGACTACCAACAACTTTGCAAAGGTGTGGTGCTACTTCTGTGGGCATGTATCTGGGATGGTACAAAGTTGCAGGGTGGAACTTGACTCTGAATCCTATAAGTGATACTTATATGCTTAACACAAAGTTTAACTGGATACAATGGTACAGGCATTCTGTCACATAATAAACACAACAACTTTCAGTGAAAACTAGTGACAGACTTTGTCCCACATCACTGGACATAAACCTGAAAAATACAAACTAGAACAAAACACTTTCTTCTCAGTGATTTGTCATTCTGCTACATATTAGAAAATAAGTACTTCGACTGCTGTATAATGACAGAAAATGTTGAAAATTACAATGAGCAACGTGCACTTACTTCACTGAATTATTTTCTGGCATCAGTATAATATATCATGCAGAAGTAACCTGCACTCTAATATGCACAAACAAAATATGTGCTGGCATATTATACAAACACTTAACCCAAGCTTCAGGATTTACCTCAGCCCCTTAACTGGTTACTCTAACCTTTTTAAGCTACACTGCTTTGGACAGACAGACAGACAGACACTTCCCATATGCAGAATGTATAATCAAGATAGCATTTATAGTCTGGTTAAATACAGTCTTTTAATCATTACATTTAACACACTCAATTAATTCACATCAAAGCACATACAGTAGAAAACAAAACAGTATCCATTTGGTGACAGATCAGTGCTGCCGTAAAGAATAATGTGTAACTATCAGCTCTAAAGGACAGAAGGGACTTAAAGTCACATCATTGCTTGCACTCATTCTCCATATCAAGAAATTAAAAAAGTGCTGTTTTCTATCAGACATTTTTATAAATAATGCTGTAAATGACTTGGCTGACAAAAAAATAAGACTTTTCAACACTGCTTCATTAATGTGACAGACACAAGGTTCACACTACAATACCTTTTGTGACCATCAACCATCAAAGTCAAAGTCATTCCTTATCTGAATGCTGTGTTGTTCATTTATCGCACCTCCTACCAGACAAGTTTGCTACTTCCCCTTGAGCACTTACTCCCAAATGCTTGCTTTTTTTCCATATTTCACATTTATTGCATAGAAAGATGAGTTTATTTACAGTTTGTACAATCCACATGCATGGTTCACCAAGTTTCCTCACCAGTGACTGGCCTAATAAAAGCCTAAGAATATGACTTAACAATACAAAAAGGCACAACCCAACGCCAGTGATTACAGATAATTTCAGATACATGTAATTGTCCTATTAACATGAGAAATACTAGGCAGTAGTTAGAACAACTTCCCAACTCCAACACTAACAAATGCTCACTGGAACTTTATGCATTAGCAGCAGTAACTTTTTATGCATTACTTCCCACATACAGTTAAAAAACTTGGGTGCAAAATACTAAGAAAGCACCTGTAAGCAATAATGGTCATTTTAGCTAAGATGTAGAGTGTGCTGACATCTTACAGAGGAGACATTGGACAGAAAACAATGGTGAAAATGCAGAACCTTCTGCCAGAATCAATAAAGGAACAGGACTGAGAAATGCAGTACATTAGCAGAATGTGGTAAGGGCAATACAGTGTATGACATGTGGCGCATTGGACGTTAAAGGTACATGCAGGTAATATCACCATACTGTATGGTAATTCTGAAGTGTACAGTTTAATCAATCAAGAAACCAAGAACAGCAATCCATACTTGTGCTCCATAAGTCATGGCATAATGTCCTAAGCCACTGCAGTTTATAACATAACAATTATGCATACTAATGTATGCAGTGAATGTGAAATCTTACAAAGCACCATACAAGTGCCTGAACCTCTTTGGTCTGTCCCTGCCCCCTACTTCAATGGTCATTAAGTCAGGGATCAAGACTCCAAATAAAATGCTTTGATTGAGACTATCATCCACTGTCCCACAGAATGTAATTTAGGAATGATGGATAATTACATAATACAGCACTTGAGAGGAGAGACATGTAGTTGGGCAATGACATAAACCTTTCACAGCCCTTTATGTCCTACAGCGGCTGTTTGTGATGGAACTTTGTTGAGAGCAATATTGTTAAATCTAATAAAAATATAACTGCATACTTGTGTGTGACATTTAGCTAATAAGCAGAAATACTATGTGCGGAGTCTGCATGTCCACCCCACGGTCGAGTGAATTTAAAGACATGCAGGTAGCGGCGAGTGTGTGTGGGTGTGCCTTCTTGGGCTGGCAACTCGACACTGTAAAAATTCACTGCCAATCATTAGCGGACCAGAGTTCCACTGTGGCGACTCCTAACCAGGAAAAGCCGAAAGACTAGTGTTCACCGTCATACTAAGTGCAAACAGTAACTGGTGCTCAAAAATACAACACATACAGATCAACTGCTAAGGAAGGTATAAATTAACTTATTAAGCATAAAATCTACCTTTGCTTTTACAGGAAAGACTTGGCTCAAAATAAGAAGTTATGTTCCTACCATAACGTTCCATGTTAGTTGTCTTCTCTCGCCTTCTTTCTTGCTTGATGGGTTCGGAGCCGATCCCTCGGCTCCGACTCGGCACTTGCTTTAGCTCGAGAACTCCTTTTACCAGCTCGAGGCAGCCCCATATCCCATGATGCAAGGCAGGAAGTACCCAGATCTCGTTTGTTGACAAAAGGGCAATAACACCAAGCATAAAAATACTTCCCAAAGGAAGAAGAAACTTACAGATGGAAAAAGGACCAGGTTAGAATGGTCTTTAGCATAATAGTTTCTTATACAAGGTCTGTCCAGGCCAGGGGAAGGAGGGAGGTGCAAGAAAGAAGGCGAGAAGACAACTAACATGGAGCGTTATGGTAGGAACATAACTTCTTAATGTTAAGTTGTCAATCTCGCCTTCATTCTTGCTTGATGGGACCGCGTCCTAGCACCTCTATCCTGGGTGGCTCAATGGAACAAACTCTTGAGGACTGTAGAGCCAAAACTGGCTCTGTCCCTGGAGGCCAAGTCCAATTTGTAATGGGAAACAAAAGTGTGAGGAGTGGCCCAAGTGGCGCTGCACAAATAGTGTCCAAAGGCAGTCTAGCTTGAAAGGCTGTAGAAGTAGCTAAACTCCTAGTTGAATGTGCTTTAGGTTTTGAGAACAGCTGTTTTCCCCTGATCGTATAAATTTCAGTGATGACCGAAGAAAGCCATCTGGACAAAGTCACTTTAGAAACAGGAAGGCCTTTTTTATTATCCGCATAGGAAACAAAAAGTTGATCAGATTTCCTAAATTTTTTGTTCTGTCCAAATAATATCTAAGCTGACGGTGGGCGTCAAGATAATGTAGCTTTTGTTCAGCTCTATCTGAATAGTTAGGAAAAATACAGGAGATCAATGGATTGATTCAGATTGTTTTTGAAGCGACCTTAGGTAAAAATGATGGATTAGTTCTCAAAGATACTCTGTCTTTGTGAAAAACCAAATAGGGGTCGAACCGAAGAGCATGGAGTTCAGACACCCTCCTGGCAGATGTAATAGCCACTAGGAATAAAGTTTTCCAAGAAAGATATTTCAGGGAACAAGAAACAGCTGGCTCGAAGCGGGGAAGAATCAAGGATGTCAGCACTAAATTTAGATCCCACTGAGGAGGAGGATTCCTGATTGGAGGCTTTAGTAGGAAAATTCCTTTCAAGAAGGCCCTGCAGAGCCTATGGGACATAATATTATGATCTGCTATCCCAACATGAAAATTAGAAATAGCAGCCAACTGAACTCTGACTGTGGAAGAAGAGGAGCCTGTATGAAAAATCTCTGCTAAGAAGTCCAGAACTGCCTGAACAGGGGCAGTAAAAGGATCAATATTTTGGGCCTTAGCCCAATAAGAGAAACGTTTTCATTTGCTCGTGTAAATCCTCCTGGTAGAGGATTTTAGTGAAGCTACTATGATATCTCTAACAGGGTTAGAGATCAAAGGAAGCCTGGCTAGGGAAGGAAGTGGAGCAACCATGCTGTGAGGTTGAGAGAAGGTATTGACCGGTGCAGCTGACCGGATTGGTGAATCAGTAGATCTGGCACTGGGTCCAGATGCCACGGCTGCACCAAAAGGTGATGATGGAGGAACGGGAACCAAACTTGTCGAGGCCAGTAAGGGGCAATGAGAATCAATTTGGCTCTCAAAACGGTAGCTTTCTGGATCACCTGAGGGATCAGAGGAAATGGGGGCAAGGCATAAAGAAGTCCCTGGGGCCAATCCTGGGTCAGAGCGTCTCTGGGGGGATGGCCTGATAGAGGGAAGAGGCTGAAGAAGTCTGGACATTTGCTGTTTTGGGGAGTAGCAAAAGATCGCAACATGGGCGACCCCATTCCAGAAAAATCTCTTCCGCTATGGATTGCTTGAGAGACCACTCGTGAGGCATGAGAATAGCTCTGCTCAATCTGTCCGCTAAAATGTTGGTTTTCCCAGGGATATGCGCTGCTACCAGAAACCGATGAGAGGAGATCGCCCATTGCCATAGTCTGAGCACTTCTCGACACAAGGGGTAGGACTTGGTTCCGCCCTGTTTGTTGATATACCAAACTACAGACATGTTGTCTGTGTGGACTGCAATTGTCCCTACGGGAAGAAAGTCGTTGAGGGCTTGCAACGTTAAAAGCACTGCTCTCATCTCCAGGACATTTATGTGCAGATGGTACTCGAGCGGTTGCCACGTCCCATGAACGATCCTGCCCGGATAATGACCCCCACCCGATCAGGGAGGCATCCGTGGTGACAGTGGCTATCGGGGACGGGGTACAAAGCACCTGCCTTGGTGAACCTGAGGCGATGTGATCCACCAAGCAAGATGTTGTTTGCATGTCTGTGTCACCAGAATCTGGTGACGCATTGGGAGTTGCTGGTATGACCACTGTGTGAACAGCATCCACTGAAGGAGGCGCATGTAGAATCGAGCCAGGGAAGAAGAGTAATGGCCGCAGCCATGAGACCTAATACCTTTAGAACCATTCTGGCCTGTACTTTCTTGCTGGCCAGAATGATCCTGACATGAGTCTGAATGTCTGAAACTCTTTGTTCTGTAAGGGTAGCTGACATCCGAACAGTGTCTAAGTTTGCGCCTATGAAGGTAATAGACTGGCAGGGCGATAAGGATGACTTTTGAAGTTGATTGAGATGCCTAAATGAGAACAAAGGTCTATTGTGTAATCCCTGGCTTGTATAAGCTGATGCCTGGTGGTGGCTGACAGGAGCCAGTCGTCGAGATCGGAAACACCTGGAATCCTTGGCGTCTCAGGTGAGCCGTGACCACTGCCATGCATTTGGTGAACACTCTGGGGGCTGTAGTGAGACCAAAGGGCAGGGCTCTGAACTGGAAATGACTGGACCCCAGCCGAAAGCGGAGAAATCTCCTGGAGCGTCTGTGAATTTTGATGTGATAGTACGCATCCTGAAGATCTATTGAGCACATCCAGTTGTCCTTCTGTAAGAAGGGCAGAATTGACTGAAGAGTGACCATTCGGAATCTTGTCTTCCTGACAGACTTGTTGAGTCTGCTGAGATCCAATATTGGTCTCCAGTCTCCCGTCTTTTTGGTCCCCAAAAAGAACCTTGAGTAGATTCCGGGCTCTGAATGGTCTATTGTAACTGGCTGAATGGCTCTTTTTTGCAGTAGTTTTGCGATTTCTGACTCTGCAATGTCCCTCAGACCGGGTGGTACATCTGGAAGGGAACTTGAGAGGAAGGGACTTTCCTCGAAAGGAATTATGTAACCCTTGGATATGATCGACTGTACCCATCTGTCTTGAGTGAGGGAATGCCAGGCTTCTGGGTACAGTGATAATCTTCCCCCGACTGCCTCCAAGGAGGGACAGCCGGGCAACACCTCAGGGATGCTGAAAGGGCTTCTCAGGAAGAGACTCCCTGTTGCCCTGGTTCTTGGACCCCTCTGCCTCTAGAGCGCGTCTGTTGTTGTTACCCCTCTGCCTCTAGGGGTAAACTGACCACGTGAATCCGGCGTGACTCCTTGGGATTTACGGAACCACATCTTCCCACCCTTCTGTCCTTTGGGATAAGGCCTAGAAGGGGTGGAAAACGGACTCCAACAGCAGAAAGAGTCTTGCCATCCTGCTCACACCTGGTCAAGGTTTCCTTCACCTGAGGGCCAAACAAAGCTGACCCATCAAAGGGAGAATTTGTGAAGGACGCCTTAAAGGGATCCATAAAATCACATAGCCGCATCCAGGCTTGGCGTCTAAGAGCCACACCTGTGCCTGCGGCTCTACTCGCTCCATCAGCAGCATAAGATATTAGCCGCATGGAGGAGTTAGCAATGGAATTGAGGGTTCCTAGCTGCGAAGCAATCTTTTCTTGGGCCCCTGCAGCTGTAGGATCCTGAACTACTTCTCCCAGCTCCTTCAGGATATCTCTCTGGAGTCTGGTGAAGTGACAAAGATAATTCAGCGAGCATAGCAAAGGTCGCTGAGGAAAACATCCGCTTGCGTACCTATCCATGGTCCTAGAGTCCTTATTAGGAGGATGGACGGGCACAGAAGGATCTGCAAGTTCCTTTTGGTGGCCGCAGCCACCACCATGGCATCAGCGGGACACCCTTGGTAAGGAATTGTTTGTCACTAGGGGCAGTTATAAATTTAGAAGGCCTCCTAGGGACTGGCTCTACAGAGTCAGGAGCTGTCCACGCCTTCGAGCAATAACCTGCATCAGGGGTCGAAGGCGGAGACACCCAGGAGGTGGAGGGCCGAGATCCAAACGCCTCTAGGTATACTGACTCATCCTCAGAGGGATTGTTGGTGGGCCAGTTTCCCTCTGTTTCAGAAGTTCTAGGATGTCTGAGAAGGAGACATCCTCAGAGGGGATCTAGGGATCCCTCTGACTCATCAAAGTCAGTATCCGAAGTGACAGACTCGGGAGTCTACATGCTTCCTCTTACAAGTCCTCTTCCTAGGAGGATCTCCCGAAACATCAGGAGAATCCTCGGAAGAGGGGAAATACCCAATGGGGAAACCTGAGGCGGAGGATCTCTGGGTCCTGTAGCAAGAGAAGTGGCAGAGATGTCAACAGGTACAATAGAGGGAGGAGCTACGGGAAGAGACTGCTGACTGATACTAGTGGCCAGTACACTCTTCATCACCTCGAATGCTCCCCTCCCAGGCAGGTCCGAGAGGCCCGCTCAAGAGCTAGGAACTCCAGGGGCCACCGGAAAGAAAGTCTCCGAGGCAGATGTCGGTGCCGAGCTCACCAAGGCCGGGGCTCCACGGAGAAGAGCGGGCTCGCACAAGGGTCCGATGCCACTCACCCCTCGGAGGAGACCATGGAAGCCCGACCACGAATCCCTCTAAGGAAGAGGAGATAAGAGTAGGGGCTGAAGGAACAGAAGGGGTATCCGTCCTCCTGCCGTAGCAGTAACCAAGCTGGAAGACTCCAACTCCAAGCTCTGGGGTAGAGTTGAAGGAGGAACTGTAACGGGGTGTGGACCAACAGTCGTCTGCTGAGACGGACTGTGTAGCATTTGGGCCAGTACCTGTGACTTGAGCAATCTACTGACCACTCTCTCGAGGTCATGATCTGACAACCTGGATGACCTTGAAGATCGGCTCCGATGGCTCGCTCGATAGAAGAGGCGAGGCGGGAGCCGAAAGTACCGGCCCCAAGGAAGGAGACCTCGACCTCTTCCGGGAATGGGCCATCGGAGCCGATACTACAGATCCTGTCGGCACCGACTTCTCGGAGCCGACAGAGCGTCTCGATGTATCGGCTCCAGCGGAGCCGATACAGCCACCAAAGTAACGGTGTCGGAGCCGATCGGAGCCGACACCGATGCCTGTGCCACATGGGTGTCGGAGCCGATCGGAGCCGACACGATGCCGTGCCACGTGGGTGTCGGAGCGGTTGGAACCGACCCACAGTGGTCAGCAGATTCGGCACCGATAGCCATCGGGCGAAAGCTTAGTGGATCCAGAATCGGCTCCAGCCGAGCCGATCTCGACTCTATACGAGTCGGGCCGAGGCCACAGGCTTAGAAACAGAAGCCTGGGTCTTGGCAGATTTAGTTGACTTTTGAGGGGCCGACTTAGCCGGAGAGCCCTCCGGCTTAAGAAGGCCCCTGAGAATCAACTTATTCCGTCTCTCCTGCAGGACTCTCTGGCTGAAGGAGTGACAAATAGCACAGGAGTCCTGCAGGTGAAGAGGGCCCAAACAGTACAGGCAAGAAGTGTGACCGTCTGTCAGAGACATCTTCTGACAGCACGAGTCACACTTCTTAAAACCTGAAACCCTCTCTTTAGACATGGTGCCCTAACACAACACACACACACCAGTCCAATTAAATTAAACTAATACCAAAAGGTATTTAGTAAAAAACACCAACACACACACCCTAACAGGGGGGGGGATGGGATAGGGAAACTAACTGACTAAAAAAATTTAAAAGAGACAGGGAATTCTGTCAGAAAAAGTTAAATTTAAAGTTAAACTATCAAAACAAATAGTTTTTAACTAAAAAGGGGCTTAAATGTCACAAATGTGAATTACTTACCAGGAGCTGGTAAAGAGAAGACCTCCCAAGCGGCAAACGAGATCTGGGTACTTCCTGCCTTGCATCATGGGATATGGGGCTGCCTCGAGCTGGTAAAAGGAGTTCTCGAGCTAAAGCAAGTGCCGAGTCGGAGCCGAGGGATCGGCTCCGAACCCATCAAGCAAGAATGAAGGCGAGATTGACAACTTAACATTAAACATTTCATTTTCAGTGATCAGAGGACAAAAAAGACTAATGCATCACCAGGAAGTTTTCAACAAATGCTGATAAGCATTAGCAACCAGACATCAGATGCACTGCAAGGTTACATAGTCACTGTATTTACCTTGACATTTAATGGTTGTGGAATAACTGTGTGTGTGTGTGTTCTAAGGAAGACTCACAGTTCTAGAACTTATAGTCTCACCTTATAGTATTTAATTTTTTGGCAGAACTTTATCAGACGAACTGTAATGTACAGAAAATAAGGTTATATAACTTAAATAGGTCACTCTTACATTAGCAAGCAGAAATATACAAAATTGTACACACAGGACTTTCCAGAGTGCCAGCTATAATAGGTTCATATGTGATTACTCTGCTAACAGTCCTAAGAGTACTTGTTAAGCCTAGCCATGTTTTTCCATTTGTAGATGACAGGATAAACTGCCCAAGGGCAGCTATTTGGGATTAGGTGACACAGCATTTACAAGCTGCCTCTGTATAACAGGGGCACAAATGTCTGTCTAGGGGTAAAGTACCAATTCCCCATCCAATGGTCCAGGTTGTGTTTGAACACGGTGTGGGACAAACTCTTTCACATGGATGGGAATTAGAAGTTATGTACCTACCATAACGTTCCATGTTAGTTGTCTTCTCTCGCCTTCTTTCTTGCTGGATGGGTTCGGAGCCGATACTCGGCTCCGACTCGGCACTTGCTTTAGCTTAGGAACTCCTTTTACCAGCTCGAGGCAACCCTATATCCCATGATGCAAGGCGGAACTACCTCAGATCTCGTTTGGTAGCTAACCTACCCTGCTAAAGACTATCCTAACATAATTAGGAACACAAGTTCCTAATAGAAGTCCTCATATGAAGGCTCCTGAGGAAACAACCTAATAGGAACTGTTCAAGATCTGTCCAGGCCAGGGGGAAGGAGGGAGGGACGCAAGAAAGAAGGCGAGAGAAGACAACTAACATGGAACGTTATGGTAGGTACATAACTTCTAAATGTTAAGTTGTCAATCTACTTCATTCTTGCTGGATGGGACCGTCCTAGCACCTGTATCCTGGGTGGCTCAATGGAACAGACTCTTGAGAACTGTGGAACCAAAACTGGCCCTATCTCTGGAGGCCAAGTCCAACTTGTAATGAGAGACAAAGGTATGGGGAGTAGCCCAAGTAGCTGCTGCACAAATGGTATCAATGGGAAGTCTATCCTGAAAAGCTGCAGAAGTGGATAGACTCCTGGTTGAGTGTGCTTTTGGCTTAGAAGATAGCTGTTTGCCTCTGAGAGAGTACACATAGGAAATAGTGGAAGTCAACCATCTGGATAAGGTCACTTTAGATACTGGAAGACCTATCCTGTTTTCTGCATAGGAGACAAATAATTGGTCCGATTTTCTGAATTGTTTAGTTCTATGCAAATAGTACCTGAGCTGACGATGGACATCCAAAAAATGCAGTTTCTGTTCAGCTCTGTCAGAATCGTTTGGGAAAAAGACTGATAGGTCTATAGACTGGTTAATGTTGTTTTGAGATACGACTTTGGGGAGAAAGGAAGGGTTAGTTCTCAATGATACCCTGTCCTTATGAAAAACCAAATAAGGAGAACGAATGCAGAGAGCTTGAATCTCGGAAATCCTTCTTGCAGAAGTGACAGCCAGTAAAAATATAGTTTTCCAGGTCAATAACTTCAAAGAACATGAAGCAGACGGTTCGAAGGGAGGTAGTATCAAGGATGCTAACATTAAGTTTAGATCCCATTGGAGGAGGATGCTTTATAGGTGGTTTTAGGAGAAAAACTCCTCTCAGAAAGGCCTTGCATAACCTATGAGACATAATGTTATTGTCATGCAAGCCAACATGATACTTGGAAATAGCAGCCAGTTGTACTTTGACTGTAGATGACGAGGATCCTGAATGAAAAACCTCCGCCAGGAAATCTAAAACCGAATGTACAGGAGCAGTAAAGGGTCAATATTTTGGAATTTGCCCAAATAGAAAAACGCCGCCACTTGCTAGCATAAACAGTCCTAGTGGACGACTTCAAAGTAGACACTAAAATGTTTCTGACTGAGTCGAAATCATCGGTAGCCTGGCTAGGGTAGGAAGTGGAGCAACCAAGCAGTGAGGTTGAGAGAATGAATGGCCCGGTGCTGCTGACCCGACTGGTGGATCAAGAGATCCGAACTGGGTCCAGATGCCAGGGCTGCACCAGAAGGTGACGATGCAGAGACGGAAACCAAATTTGTCGAAGCCAATAAGGGGCAATGAGGATCAACTTGGCTCTCAAAACGGTGGCTTTCTGAATGACTTGTGGAATCAAGGGAAAAGGAGGAAAAGTGCAGAAGTCCCGGGCCAATCCTGGGTTAGAGAGTCTCTCAGGGGTTGGCCTGGAAGGGAAGAGAGTGAAGAAATCGGGCACTTGTTGTTTTGAGGAGTAGCAAAAAGATCGCAACAAGGAGTGCCCCACTTCAGAAAAATCTGATCCACTACAGATTGATTGAGAGACCACTCGTGAGGCATCAGAATGGATCTGCTCAGCCTGTCCGCTAACAGGTTGGACCTGCCGGGGATGTGTGTTGCTATCAGAAACCGTTGAGAAGAGATCGCCCATTGCCAAAGTCTGAGAGCTTCTCGACATAACGGATAGGACCTGGTCCCGCCCTGTTTGTTGATGTACCAGACTACGGACATGTTGTCCGTTTGTACTGCAATAGTCCCCGTGGGAAGAAAGTCGTTGAGGGCTTGCAACGTTAAAAGCACTGCTCAGATCTCCAGGACATTTATGTGCAGATGGTATTCTATGGGTTGCCACGTCCCGTGGACCATCCTGCCCTGATAATGCCCCCCCCCACCCGATCAGAGAGGCATCCGTAGTGACTGTGGCAACTGGAGGAGGGGGAATAAAGGGTCGGCCCTGATGAAGAAGAGGGGAAGATATCCACCAGTTCAGATGAGCTCGGCACGACTGTGTTACCAAGATTTCGTGCCTCATCGGGAGACTGTGGAACGACCACTGCATGAATAACATCCACTGCAGAAGACGCATGTGGAAGCGGGCCAGTGGTAGAAGAACAATGGCCGCAGCCATAAGACCTAGAACCTTCAGTATAAATCTGGCTTTGATCTTGTTGCTTTGCAATAGAAGCCGAGCAATTTTGGATGTCCAGAATTCTTTGATCTGTTAGTCTGGCTAACATTTTGACGGTGTTTAATTCTGCGCCTATAAAGGTGATAGATTGGCAAGGCAGCAGAGAAGATTTTTTGAAATTTACTGAAATTCCCAAACTCCTGCAAAGCTGTAGAGTGTAGTCTCTGGACTGAAGAAGCTGACACTTGGTGGTGGCGGAGAGGAGCCAGTCGTCCAAATAGGGAAACACCTGGAATCCTTGACGTCTCAGATGAGCTGTGACCACTGCCATGCATTTGGTAAACACTCTGGGGCTGAAGTGAGGCCAAAGGGCAGTGCTCTGAATTGGTAATGACTGGTCCCTAGCGAAAGCGGAGAAACCTTCTGGAGCGTCTGTGAATCTTTATGTGATAGTACGCATCCTGAAGGTCTATAGAGCACATCCAGTTGTCCTTGCCCAGAAAGGGCAGAATGGACTGAAGCGTGTCCATCCGGAATCTTGCCTTCTTGACAAATCTGTTTAGATTGCTCAGGTCTAATATTGGTCTCCAATCTCCTGTCCTTTGGGGACCAAAAGAATCTCGAGTAGACGACGGATCCTACCTGGTCTGCCGGCACAGTCTGGACGGCTCTTTTTTCTAGGAGCTTTGAAACCTCCTGTTCTGCCAAATCCCTTTGACCGGGTGAGATGTCTGGGAGGGATTGTTGAGGTACGGGATACCTTCAAGGGATTTTGTAACCCTCGGATATGATCGACTGTACCCACATCTCTTGAGATAGGGATTGCCAGGCTACTGGGTACAGCGAAATCCTTCCCCGACTGCCTCCAAGGGTGGACAGTCGGGCAACACCTCAGGGTGCTGAAAGGGCTTCTCAGGAAGAGACTCCCTGTTTCCTGGTTCTGAGGACCCCCTGCCTCTAGGGCGTCTATTATTGTTACCCCTCTGCCTCTGGGGTAAACTGACCACGTGTGTCCGTGTAGCTCCTTGGGCTTTACGGAACCACATCTTCCCCCCCCTTCTGACCCTTGGGGTATGGTCTAGAAGGAGTGGAAAACTGGACTCCAACGGCAGAAAGAGTTTTACAGTCCTGCTCACACCTGGTCAAGGTATCCTTCACCTGAGGTCCGAACAAAGCCGAACCATCAAAGGGGTATTAGTGAAGGACGCCTTAAAGGGGTCCGCAAAATTACAAAGCCGCATCCAGGCTTGGCGTCTAAGAGCAACTCCTGTGCCTGCGGCCCTGCTCGCTCCATCGGCCGCAGGATATGAGCCGCATGGAGGAGTTAGATATGGAATTCAGGATTGCTAGCTGCGAGGCAATCTTTCCTGAGCCCCAGCAGCAGAAGGATCCTGGACTACTTCACCCAGTTCCTTGAGAACATCTCGTTGAAGCCTGGTGAAGTGACAAAGATAATTCAGCGAACGCATAGCAAAGGTCGCTGAAGAAAACATCCGCTTTCCATACCTGTCCATGGTCCTAGAATCCTTGTTAGGAGGATGGACAGGTACTGAAGGATCCGCCAGTTCCTTCTTAGTGGCCGCCACCACCATAGCATCCACAGAGATACCCTTGGAAAGGAACTGTTTGTCCGAAGGGGCGTGATGAATTTGGATGGTCTCCTGGGGACAGGTTCCACAGAATCTGGAGCCCACGCCTTCCGAGCCACTACCTGCATCAGTGGGTCGAAGGCGGAGACACCAGGAGGTGGAGGGTCGGGATCCAAAGCCTCCAGGTATACCGACTCATCCTCGGAGGGGTCAATAGAGGCCAATTCCCCTCTGTTTGAGGAGCTCAAGGATGTCTGAAAAGGAGACATCCTCAGAGGGGACCGTGGGGAACCCTCCGACTCATCTAAGTCGGTATCAGATGTAGTAGACTCAGGGAGTCTGTGTGTTTCCTCTTACGCCCTCTTCCGAGGGGTTCCCCTGCAGGATCAGGAGAAACCTCGGAAGAGGAGGAAATTCCCTATGGGGAAACCTGGGGCGATGGATACCTGGGCCTGAGAGCAAGAGGCTGGCAAGAGGCATCTGCAGGCACTGATGAGGGAGGAGCTTGATGGATGGACCCTTGACCAGGCTCAGAGGCCAGTACACTCCTCATCATCTCAAAGGCTCCTCCCGAGACCGGAATATCCCCGCTCGAGGAAACAGGAATGCCCGGCTCCAGTGAGAGGGAAGGCTCGGCCGATGTCGGCGCCGAGCTTACCAAAGCGAAGCCCGAGAGGGAGAGCGGGGTCGGACAAGGGTCTGATGCCACTAGCCCCCTCGGAGCCGACAGTGGAAACCTGACGACCGGATCCCTACAAGGGAGGTCTCAAGGAGGAGATCGGAGCCGAGGATGACGGAGCTGAAGGATGTATCGGCTCCGGCACCGAAACAGTCGCTGTCCCGAGAAGCTCCGGCTCCGAACTGCGATGTGGAGTCGGAGGAGGAAGTTCAAGGGGTGAGGCTATAGCCGACGTCTGATGAGACGGGCTATGGAGCATTTGGGCCAGTGCCTGAGACTTCAACAGCCTGCTTACCACCCTCTCCAAGTCGTGGTCAGACAGCCTGGAAGATCTCGAAGATCGGCTCTGATGGCTCCGCTCCGACAAAGAGGAGACCCCGGAGCAGTGGATACTCAGTAACGGGGACCGAGATCTCTTCCGGACGGAGCCATCGGAACCGAAGTCCCTGAACTCCAGATGGAGCCGAAGGTTTCGGCCCGATGCTGGATAAAGTATCGGCTCCAGCCGGAGCCGACAAGGCTACAGTAGATAAGGTATCGGAGCCAGCCGGCACCAACCCACTACCTTCGAGGCAGATACATCGGTTCCAGCCGAGCGATCTCGGCTCGATGGAGCCGAGCCACCGGAGGAGGCTTAGATACTGAAGCCTGAGCCTCGGTGGCTTAGAAGGTTTCCCAGACCCTGCCTTCGAGGGAGAACCTTCTGGCTTAAGTAAGCCACGGAGGATAAGTTTGTTCCTCCTTTCCTGCAGGACTCTCTGGCTAAAGGAGTGACACAAAGCACAGGAGTCCTGCAGGTGCAAAGGCCCCAGGCAATAACACAAGAAGTGTGACCATCTGTCAGAGACATTTTCTGACAGCACGAGTCACACTTCTTGAAGCCTGAGACCTTGCCTTCCCTAGACATATCCTAGGTGGAAGAAACACAGACAAACCCCAACAAACACACAAATTAATCCCCTACACACAACACACAGGAAGGGATTAACAACTGGGGTTTAAGGCCTAACTAAAAACTTTTACACTAAGGTTTAAAAAGAAGTTATAAAGTTTGAAAAATAAGGGAATAGGGTGGGCTGTAATCACTACAGGCTACACTATGACTAAAAAAGGGAAAAAATAAAAATACTAACTAAGCTTCTCTTTCTTTTACAAGAAATTCACTTACCTCTGCTGGTAAAGGAGACCTCTTTCGCTAAGCGGCAAACGAGATCTGAGGTAGTTCCGCCTTGCATCATGGGATGTAGGGTTGCCTCGAGCTGGTAAAAGGAGTTCCTAAGCTAAAGCAAGTGCCGAGTCGGAGCCGAGGATCGTCTCCGAACCCATCCAGCAAGAATGAAGGCGAGATTGACAACTTAACATCCTTGCTTCAGAGCAAGGACAGTGTCAGAGACACATACCTGCCCTTCAAGCATGTTCTATTTATGTTGTAAATGAGGTTTAGGTCCTTTGATCAGGTATTTCTATATTAGACTTGTGAATGGG
Source organism: Protopterus annectens (assembly GCF_019279795.1). Lineage (NCBI taxonomy): Eukaryota > Metazoa > Chordata > Ceratodontiformes > Protopteridae > Protopterus > Protopterus annectens. The sequence goes on along the minus strand of NC_056736.1, from coordinate 637,783,323 downwards.
CAGCAAGTTAATCAGTATTGTATCAGATGATGTCTTGAAAGTCAAGCACAGATCACCTCTCAGTAGTCTGTAGGAAACTAAGTATAAAGATGAGACTGAGCCAGTCTGTGTATTCTACGTGGTCAATGCTTTGTATTCCTTTTGTATGGAGCATCTGTGGGTGTTCCAGTTGTTGCATATGCCAGGTCAGGTACATACCAAAGGGAACGCTGTTCTCAATGACTGGTCTGATGACAATTGGGTACAGTGAGACAATGACATCCTTGAACCAGGACACCATACCGGTGTTTATAAGATGCTCAGTACAGAATGATTTATTTACAGCAGCAGACACATGATGGTCAAAGGCCAAGTTACCATGCACATACATTCTCAAGTCCCTAACCACTAGGTCTACTCTTAGGGGTGTATTATCTATGTGGTAATTCCCTAGGGTGGAAGACTTTCCAAAGGATACTACTGCGCCCTTTCTGGCATTCAGTTTTAGACCATGGTTCTGGCACTAATTATTAGTTTGCAACAAGCCCTCTTAGAGGATACTAGTGTCCTAGGGGATACTATGGCTGGTCCGAGCTTGCTTTCATCCACAAATCTGATAAATCAGAGACCTCTGACATTAGCTTTCACTTCCAAAAAATAAATGTCAAAAAGGAGCGGCACCAGCACCAAGCCCTAAGGGACTCTGCTATTGACTGACTTATTTGTGGAGGAAGAGTTCCCTATCCTAACCTTCTGTGTCCTATCTGCGAGTCATAAGGATATCCAATGGGTGCCAAAGGGTTTGCTCCTAGTTTCATGAGTTTGCCAACAAAGCCTGAATGGGGAATAGTGTTGAATGCTTTGGCCAGTTCAAGATGGGGAGTTTGTGCTGGTTTTCCTTGTCCATAGCTTTGGTGATATTCTTGAAAAAGTTCAGAAGGCTGAATCATCACGATTTACCTCTGACAAATCCAAACTGTGTTGGGTCCAGTGTCTGAAGGTTTCCTATGTCTTTATTCATAATCCATGGTAATCCTTTTCTTGGCTTTGTATATAGGCATTTATTTTTCTTGGAAAACACCACACACAACAGCCATGGAAATTTCTGCTTAACAATATTTTCCTTAAAGGTTACACAAATTCAACAGTGGAAAACATTTATAAATACACTAACTGTATATATCTTTTACTTGGGCACCTCTACCCACACTGCAGTCACTTATATTTATTGGTGGGCTACTGTGGAAGATGTCCCCCAACTCAAAATAAAACATACTAAACAAAACTAGAAATCTACATTGCTGTTATTATGGTACATCATGAAGAGGTGCTGCAACTTACAAAATCATCTGACTGCACCTTGAATAGAATAATGACTGGATTTATGAGACTCTTAATTAAGCTATGGGCAACATGACATCTAAAAAGATTGGAATTTAATAAAAATGTCAGGTTTTATCTTCTGGCATAGACAGTGAAAATATTTCTCTTAAGCTCTCCATCCCTTGTGTGGTAGTGAAACAGGAATTGATGCAAGCTGCTGCCATTTTCCACATCAACTGAAATGTTGTTGGGTCTGCCTTGAGTGCCAGCATCAATGGTCAGAGTTTGTGGTTATTTATTTTATCTATCAGGCCCAGAAAGGCAAAATACAGCATAAGAGTAACAAACAGTGGTACATATATGTAATATACATACACACACATGAAGTCAAGATTATATACAAATACACAGTGGAAGTAGTGTGCATACAATTATGCAAGGTAGACATGCGAGGCAGCAGTGATTGACAGTGACCAGTGCAATCACAAACCTGTAGATGTGTGAGGCAGCAGTGGTTGACAGGACCCAGTGTAATCACAAAACTGCAGACATGTGAGGCAGCAGTGGTCGACAGTGACCAGTGCAATCACAGAACTGTAGATATGTGAGGCAGCAGTGGTCAACAGTGACCAGTGCAATCACAAAACTGCAGATATGTGAGGAGCAGTGATTGACATCGCCCAGTGCAATCACAAAACTGTAGACATGTGAGGCAGTAGCGGTTGACAGTGACCAGTGCAATCACAAAACTGTAGACATGTGAGGCAGCAGTGGTTAACAGAGACCAGTGCAATCACAAAACTGCATGTAGTAACATAAGTATACTATGATCAGGACTGCAGTACTTCGGAGAATTATCTTTAATCTAAGGTAAAGTGATCTCAGAGTTGAGGAGTGCAGAGTTCAAAGGCAGGCTTTCACCCCCAACTCTAGCAGAAAAGATTTTAAAGTGTTACTGCAAGTTTTGATTTTCAATCAGCATTTAGGTGGCAGATCATAGATTTGGGACAGCATTTTTTTTTCTTTTTCATCCTCTGCCACTGACTTCAGGTCATACCTATCCCTATGGTCTTGATCTCCACAAGTCCCCATCCCAGGTCATTTCCAGTGTGATCCATGCTGGGAGAACCCACCCAATGTACAGGTTCAAAAGGGACAAGGGACAAGACATGCCAGGGCAAGTGAAGTGAGATGATGCAGGCAGGAAAGTACAGTTGTGTACACTTACCATAAATGTAGATGTTCGAGTGTATTCACTACTGCAGTCATTACATTTGGGTAATCTGCTGGCAGGTTGCCCTCAGTTGGCCTGATTAACAAAGTCTTGGGTCCTGCATCGGTTGCTGTCCCTTTTTCCATGACGTCAGGGATATAAAACATGCAGCCGACGCCATTACATCAGTTTTTCTTGCCCCAGATGTCAGGTGCCCCCCTAATAGGGAGCAAATAAACACAAAAACACAAAGGTATACCTCCAACCAAAAACAAATACACCAAAAAGGCTTTTAAGCATAGTAAAGGAAAGGAGAGGTATAGTCAGAAAAAAACTAGGAGGCTGGAGGGAGGGTAACCAGGACTGCAACAGTGAATACACTCGGACATCTACATTTATGGTACGTGTACACAACTGTACTATGTTCTTTGTGTTTCACTGTTGCAGTCATTACATTTGGGTAGATTCCCAAAGCTATGGTTGGGAGGAGGAGTTTATACAGCAGTAGGGCCACCTATAAGGCCATGCAAGACAGCAGTGGCAAAGCCAGCTCTGCATTTAGAGAAAATTGGTAAGTGATAGTGCTTGCTGAAAGTATGTACAGAACTCCAGGTAGCAGCTTCTAGGGTATCCCTGGTAGGAACAGCTCTGACAAAGGCTTCAGAAGTAGATGCAGCCCTGGTGGAGTGAGATCTGATCCCCTGGGGGATAGGTTTTCCATGGTGCTTATAGCAGAAATGAATGCAATGGCTTACCAATTTAGAAATGGTTTGTTTTGAAATAGCCTTCCCCTATGCCCCTGCAGCAAATGCTACCAGCAATTGTTTAGATTTTCTTCGAGATTTAGTCCTGTCCAAGTAGAATCTTAGTTGTCTGTGCACGTCCAGGGAATGCAGAATCCGTTCCCCTTTGTTCTGTGGATTGGGGAAGAAGGTAAGCAAATGAATGGACTGATTAAGAGCCACACTGGAAACCACCCTGGGCATGAAGGATGGATTGGTCCTGAGAGATACCCTGTCCGCATGAAAGATGATGAAAGGCTTCACTGCCATAAGGGCCTGTAATTCAGATATCCTTCTAGCTGAAGTGATTGCTAAAAGGAAGCCTGTTTTCCAAGAAAGAAATTTTAAGTCTGCAGTAGCAGCTGGCTCGAAAGGAGGTAGAGTGAGTTTCTCCAAAACAAAGGTAAGGTCTCAGGCAGGGGTAGGAGCTCTCCTGGGTGGTCTCAAGTTTTTTGCCCCTCTGAGATACTGCTTGAGCACAGGATGAGAGAAGATGGGTGGTTCTGTGTTATAGTGAGCTGAAATAGCTGAGGCGTAGATTTTAATGGAGGAAAAAGACAGGCCCTTGTGAAGCATCTCAGTTAAGTATTGCAAAATCTGAGGTAAATTGTGCGCTGCTGTGCTCATCCCTAAAGACTGGTTCCAGGCACAGAATCTTTTCCATTTGTCAGCATAAGATTTTCTAGGACTAGGTCTCCTCGCCTCCAAAATGACATCCATCACAGGTTTGCTGAGGGATGATAAGGGTGAATTTAAGTGATTAGCCAGGCTGCAAGGTTCAATGATGGAAGCTGAGGGTGTAGAATTTGGTTCTCCTGCTGTGACAGCTGGAAAGTGGTCTGAGGCAGGTGCCATGGAGATACTTACGACACACTGTGCAGGAGGGGGTACCAGTGTTGGCACGGCCAGTCTGGAGCAATCAAAATAATCCTTGATTTGTCCTGTTTGACTTTTAGTAGAACTTTGGAGAGCAGAGGCAGAGGGGAAAAGGCGTAGACTGATAGGTTTTTCCAGCTGAAGGACAGAGCATCCACTTTCCACGCTTGTTTGTGGGGAGTCCTTGTGCAAAACTTGTCCAACTGGTAGTTCTGGGGGGAGGCAAATAGATCTATGTCTGGGCTCCCCCATTCGCTTGTCAACATGTTGAAAATCCCTGGTTCCAGTTTCCACTCGTGTGGGTCCATGAGATTTCTTCTTAGTCCATCCGCCAGTGTATTCAATTTCCCTGGCAGGAACTGAGCTTGTAGATGCACTTGGTAGCTCAAGGCTGTGTTCCACAATACCATGGCTAGTCTGCAGAGGGGGTAGGAATGTGTAGTCCCATGCTTGTTTATGTACCACATAACCGTGGTGCTGTCCGTCTTTACCATTAGTTATCCTGGAAGAATGTAGTCCTTGAAGGCTGCCAGAGCATTCTGTACAGCTAACATTTATTTTTGATTGATATGTAGGTGCATTTGATTTGGGTTCCATTTGCCCTGAATGCACTTTCCTGCCAGGTGAGCCCCCCCCATGCATAGTCTGATGCAACTGTAGTTAGGGTTTGGGTGGCAGGGAGTAGTGTGAATGGTAGTCCCTTGTTTTGGTGGCAGGCTTCTGCCCACCACAGGAACTCTAGGCGTAGGCACGGTATGATAGGAATCATTGTTTCCAGGCTGTGACAATGTTGACTCCATAGACTTTTTAGATACCACTGTAGTTTCCTCATATGCAGTCTTGCATATGGAATTAAAAGAATGCAGGAGGTCATGAACCCCAAGGCTTGCAGTATTTGTCTTGCAGATAGCAGGGTTTTTGTTGCCACTTGTTTGAAGTAAGTTATCAAATGAATTTGCTTCTCTAGTGTGAGGAAAGCCATCTGGGTAGTTGTATTCAAGCTTGCACCCAGGAATGTAATCTGCTGACAGGGTACCAGTTGTGATTTCTTTTTGTGTATGGTGTACCCCAGACAAGTTATAACCCTTTTTACAAACGCCAGATGATTTAGAAGTATGCCCTGGTTTTCTGCCTGAATTAGACAATAGTCCAGGTATGCGTATATTTGAATATTTCTTTGCCTGCAAAATGCAATAACTGGAGTCAGGCAATTTTGTGAATACCCTGGGAGCAGTAAACAAGTCAAAGGGTAGTGCAGAGAACTGATAATGCAAGTAGCCTGCTTTGAAGCGTAGGTATCTTCTGCAAGATTCCCTGATTGGGATGTGCAAGTATGCTTCTTTTAAATCCAGAGTTGTCAACCAGACATCTTTGCCTAGCATAGGAAGTAACTGGTGAAGAGTCAGCATCTTCAATTTTGGAATCTCCAGAAAGGTGTTTAGAGTAGACAGGTCCAGGATTGGATGCCATGATTTGTCTTTTCTGGTTACCAGAAAAAGCCTGGAACAGAAACCTTGTCCCTTTTCCTCTTCTGGTACCAGTTGAATAGCCCCCATGCTTAAGAGGGAAAGTACCTGTTTTTGAGCCTCTGCCCACTGATTTGGGGGCAGGTCTGGCCACCCTTTTGGAGTTGGCAACATGTGGAAATGAAATCTTTATCCCTGGGACACTATATTTTAAACCCATTTACCTGGGTTATGAGTTCCCAGTTCTTTGCATGAAGAGCAATCTTTCCCCCCAAAGGGGGGAGGGTTGAAAGATAAGTGCTTGGTAATTTTAAAAGGAAGTCATTGAGACTGTTTACCATAGGGGGGTGTCTTGTTATTTCCAGATTTGGAAGTGGAGGCCCCCCACTGCTTAGTTCTGAGAGTTCCCTGGGACTGAAACCTGGTGTTTTTGCTGTGTCTGGGTTTGGCTTGAGAGGATCTGGAAGGGGCTGGAAAGGACCAATTCTTAGTAGGCCAGTGCCTACTAAATCCTGGAGGTTGCACTTGTAAGAAATCTTTAACAATTTGCATAGATTTAGCTTTATCTTCCAACTTTTTTAGAACTCCTTCAGGTTTACTGCCAAACAGGCGGTCCTGATTTAAAGGAGCAGACAACAATTTAGCTTTAACATGATCAGGCAAAGATTGTTCCTTAAGCCAAGCATGCCTTCTAAGCACAGACCCAGTAACAGCAGCCCTGCAGGAGGCCTCTAAAGAATCAAAACCGCATTGCAAAGTATGTTTTCCAACTTGTTCACAGAATGCATTAAATCCTGTAAATCTTTATTTTCCACACAGTCAGGAATCAACATCATTTTCTGTTTAAGCAGTCCAATAATATGCTGTTGATATTTTAACATATGAAATTGGCAGTTTAAAGCTCTGACTGACAAGGTTACAGAAGTATAAACCTTTTTACCCCATCTATCCAGCGCCCTGGAGTCTCTATCAGAAGGGGTAGATTTTTAGGAGTAGAAGCCTTAATGCCCTTGGGCCCCTAAAAAATAGTCACTGGATCTGCAACAGGATTTTTGAAAAGTAACTTGTGGGACTCAGGAGTATCTGTCAGGCTTACTAGGAGCAGGAGGCAGGGAATCAGGGGCCAAACTGGATTCCGAGAAAACATCATCAACAATGTCTAGTACAGGAGGTACATCCAAAGGCCTATGCTGAGGTAGAAGAAGGAAATCCCTAAGCCTCTTTTTTGAATCAGAAAATTCCTGGCTTTCCCAGTGAAAATGCTCCCTTAAAGTATGCAAAGTTTCCCCAAAAGAAAAGTCCTCAAGAGGGGAAGCAGAGGGAATGGAATCCTCTGCATCAGAATCCTCATAAGTAGGTATGGACAAATCCAGGTTACCAGAAGAGTCAGAAGAAACAGAATCCTGATCAGAAGATTCATAAGCAAGCTCAGTCCTAGGCCTCTTAGGGGGGGGGGGGGGGGACTGACCACCCCTGATTAGAGTTATTAGATCTTCAGCCATTTTTATCATTTCTTTTTTAGGCATAGGGGCCTGAGCAGCATGTGGCCTGGGCATCGATTTTTTTAGACTTGGACCAAGATTTAGGCCTTAGTAATGAAGGAGGTGTCGTTTTAATATGCAAGTCTGTTGGTCTGAATACACCCTCAGAAGCTGGTGCCAGTACAGCGGCTCTGGACCCATCCCAGGTAGAGACATTCGCGGGTTCCATAGTTGAAGTATCTTGCGGCACACCGGACTCCGAATGGGTCTCAGTAGAGGCGTGCAAATCAGAAGTAGCGGGTATCAGGGGCTGCAAAAGCGCCTCACTGAGTACCGTCGAACTGGCGACTGGCTTAGGAGAAGTGTCGTCAGCAGTTTTGGACCTCGACAGCCTTTCTCTGTCTTTAACTTTGCGTTTTTTCAGAATCCCGGTAGTCGGATTGCTAATCGATGACATTTCTGGATAATTAAACAGAGAACCGAAATAATGAGAGGCAAAAATATAATGATGATGGATAGTGTGCTGATTAAATAAAGCACAAAACCGACAGTAAGGTACGTTGTGGTCAGGGCCTAGGCAAGGAATACAGTATGAATGAAAATTTGCTTTCCACAAGTAATGCAATTATTAACTTTTACTGACATCGGTAAGGAGCAAGAAAAGTTTCCCCAACGGGGTATTTAGCTTTAAGTTGAAGACTTCGGTTCTGAAACTCGAAAACGAAAATTAAAGGAGTCGGCCGACCGCCACTTGCGGACTGCTTCTGCTTCGGGCACCGCACGGCAAGAAAGACTGATGTAATGGCGTCGACTGCATGTTTTATACCCCTGATGACCTGACGTCATGGAAGAAGGAACAGCAACCGATGCAGGACCCAAGACTTTGTTAATAAGGCCGACTGAGGGCAACCTGCCAGCAGATTACCCAAATGTAATGACTGCAACAGTGAAACACGAAGAACATCACCACACTACAACCCAAAGTGTTTTATTTTTTTTTCCAGAGCCTTATTCCCCTTCCATATGTGCTAATGTCATTGTCAGGCTGGGGTGCTGACAAGAAGGAATTCCCATGTGCATGTCCTGCCCCTGGTCCTACAGGGCAGGTATGCCTGTTCTATTCCCCCACCCATAAGCTCTGCATCACTTCTCTGAGCTCCATCCACTGTCAGAGCTCCAAGTATGGAAATGCAGACAAGCCTCGTTCCACAAGGATAGGTACACCCATCCCCTCTGGCAGCACCATCAACAGTCCAAGCTGCTAATCAAATTCGTGTCTCTTGGATCATAGTCAGAAGTTTATCTCTTTATGCCACCGGGTTGCTGTGACTGCTTTTCATTGGTAATCACTAGTAACTCACACTTCTATGAAACGAGACTTTATATGGAGTATAAAACATAAAATTAACACCATAACATAAACACTGCACAGAGCTGCTACTGGATCCCAGGCTAAACAGAACTGGCAGTGTGAAGCTTTTACTTTTATCTCTATAACACTGACAGTCAAAGGTGCTACTCGCACTGTCAAGCAAACTTCTTCTGAATAAAGAATAGGTTCCCTCATTGATAATGTATGGTAGCAAGTTCTTTCAGTTAGCTGAAACCACTCAAGAAAATGTTTTTTCTCCTGAAGTTAGGCCATATTTTATTTTCTGTAGTTTGAGAAATTACAGACACAGCACTGGATCAGTCAAACTCTCCTTTACTATTCCCACAGTTTTGAAGAAAACAAAACATTTCCAATGAACAAAACAGAAAGGAATGTTCATATCTTATGCAGCACCATCTCCCTGTTAAGGGTCAGTACACAAAACTGCTGCAGTAATTTTTTGCTTTAGTCATGTAGGGGACAGACTGTGGCACTCCCTCATAATCATTCACTGTCAAATAAGGAAGTGCTTGTTACATATATTCCTTTTGGTTTGTTAAATGATGAAACTAAACTGCAAAACATCACTAAGAAACTAAAGCTATTAAATGTAGCAACTACACAGCAAAAGCCACAAATGATAATGTATTACTAAACAGTCCTGTCCACATATTACTGTAACAATTGCTAGCTGCACTTTCAGCAGTAGTATGGCAATCAACTGGTCGCTGAATATTTAGTAATTCTTCAAACAGTAATCCCCTAACAGCTGCATGTAAGCTATAACACTCTAGGTAGGAACGCAGATGTCCTAAGTTAAATCAGGACATAACAACATAACACATCAGGATGGAATTCACTGTTCCTAAAGGCTAGACTTAACCGTCTCTTTATTTCCTATTTTTGGCACACTGAAAGCCACCTATGATTAATTTCACAGAGTAGTTAACTCAGTGAAACAGCTCATGCTATGTATCAGTCAATGTGAAGCTAGTTTCAAAACCAGTAGCTTAGGGGCAGTTACATAAACTGGGAGGGTGGTCTAATGGTTAAGGTGTTTGCCTTACAAACACAAGGTAAAGGGTATGAGTCTCACCAGGGATAACTGGCTAGGCTTAAAATGGCTTGCAAGGGCAGTTAGCTTAGTACTAACCTATGAACAAATGAAGAAGAATAAAAGTATAAAAAGGGAAATTTCTGGACAGCTAAATTAGTGGAAATACATCAGTATGTGTCTCAGTCTGCTACATGAAAATGCAGTTACTGTGAACTGACACTGAATAATCAGTGTAAAATCATTCCAAACAACCAGTTCAAGACAGCATGCATTGCTGCTTTACTTCAATCACCTTGACAAAATGTAAAGCCCTCATACCAGAAAAAAAAAGCAGTTTAGCATGCTTCTTGGTGTCTTGTTGAACAACTACAAGATATAGAAATTATCAATGCCTACACAGCTGATAGCTATGATGGATACAAGAAGCACAAGAGAGGAGTTTTGGTGAAGTGTCAGACATTTAAAGACAGTATATTGCTTGAACTAATGTTAATTAGCTGAAATATAGGCTCCCTACTGAAATCTCAAGACTCGTAATGAGAAGTCCCGAGACATCAAAGTGAAAAAAATGAAAACACATAAGTGCGAATAAAAACATTGCTCTTTTCCTTTAAATGTGTTTTTTTGCACGGGGTGGTCCCCTCACATCCCTGAACCTACATATATACCAACTCTGATACTGCCATACTTTGGAGAAAAAGGGAATATTCTGAGAAATGGCCATCTTGGGATTAGTTTATGCAAGTCTTTCAGACATTCGGTCTCCACATCTTGGGACTTGGCAATGTGGGTCCTGAGATTTTAAATAATTACCTGTGGTATGGCAAAAAGTAGTAAAATACTATGTTCATTCTTTGTTTAATTTGCAACTTTTATAATTTTCTCTACAAATGGAAAGTGTGCACAATATAGGTAACCTTCAGTTTAACAATAACATTACAGAAGCAAATATTAAAAGAGATGCTCATTTGTACTGTACTATTTGTGATTAAAAACAGAGTTGCAGTCAATTCAAAAGATCTTTTATCAAGTATCCAAGCTACTCAGAAAAATTAATAGTGTTTTCTGAATCTTATCACAAGCTAGAGTCTTCACTATTTAATATCTTAAGCCTCCTGTGGTGGAGGCCCACGGGATATATGCAAATAACCCATTAAGGCCATGTGTTTCAACTACATGGCTTCTGAGTGCCCATAACTTTTTACTTTTTAAGTCTTTTTAGGTACTTTCAGAGCAATAAAGCCAACCCCCACTAACTATAGTTATGCCATGTCTCAGATTTTCTATGACTTTGTCAGTACAACATAAGTGGAATGTTTAGCTGTTCTTCAGAAACCCAGGGCTGTAAACCCAGTATGATGCCCATAAACATTAATGTGCCTACAAAATATCCCAAACAACATCCAAGCAATCGATTAAAAGGTTACACAGAAAAACATCTACTTGTGTTGTACTGATGGGTTTATAAAATATCCAGAACATGGTAAGTCTGCAGTAGTGTGGTTCGGCTTTATTGGCCTGAATGTACCCATAAAGATTTAAAAAATAAAAAGTAAAATGTTATGGGCATTCTGAAGCCATGCAGATGAAACACGGGTATGTCCTTAAGGGGTCATTTTCATACCTCATGGGCCTCCACTACAGGAGATTTAATGTACGACACAGTGAAGGCTCTAGCCTGGTAGAGTCTTTTTTGCAGTTTTTAGTGAATAGTTTGTCTGTGCAACATTTTTATCCTTTGTTTAGATACTGAATCTTATCATCACACTTATCTTTATTCAGCCTAAAAAAATATTCAAAGAATTTATGTTTCTGCATTATTTACTATACAGTGCACTAGCCCAGAACTTTATTTAGCTCACCTGTGACGGTTTGGTTCTTGTACAAGGCTATAATGCCTTTCTCACATTTAGACCAGCTACTGCACAAAAAGGGACAAGAGGTGGCAGTGTAACAATCTACATAAAAAATAAGCACACCTCAGGATTGGTCAAACAATGGGGCATGCTTGAGCTACTCAAATGTCCAACTAACCTTAGGTAAAGTCCAATACAATATTCTTGCTAGCTATAGGTCCCCATCTATGACCCAGGATAACCATACCACATACATGAATGTACTGGAGTCGCTCACAGTTCAGCCCAAAACCACATTCAAGGGTGAGTTTAATTATCCCACCATGAACTAGTGTACATACACAACCACTAACATACAGGCTCAAGGATTCCTGGATTTTGTCAATGCAAATACCCTTGAACAGCTGCACACCTGCTAGGAATGCAAATATCCTAGATCTGGTACTCACAAATATGAGGTAACTCTGCACTGGTCAGATCAAATCACAAAGCTGTCACCCTTGAAATAAACATAAAAGCTAAGCTCCCAGCAAACCCCAGAAACATTAAGAACTTTTCCAAGGCTAACTACCTCCTATTAAGCGATGGCATAGCTAAACTCCAAGCCCCAACAAATTCAAGAGAACAGGGTGGCCTATGCAGAAATGTTTATAGAAACCTTGTACAAGCATGTAAATAACAGCACAGGAACAGCAGTACCTAACCAAAATAAACTTAGGACAAACTCCAAAAACAAGCCCCTTTGGTTGATTCCCCAATATAATTAAGTTGTACAACAAAAGAAAGAGAATCCTGTCCAAAAAGAGAAAGGGCTATGCCCAGAAGAAAAAAAAAACACCATCATCAACTTCAACAAGCAACTCAGGACTAATCAAGTCCACCAAATCCAACTTCAAGGCAAAAATAGCCTTCCTTGCTAATGATAATCATAAAGCATTTTTCATTTATGTACACAATCATAAAGGGAACACCCAACAGTTTGCTGAACTAAGAGTAAATGAAAATTCTTATACTAAATCAAGGGAGACAGAAAATTTGCTGACTGATAATTTAGGTCCAGTTTCACCCCCAGTCCCTCCCCCCAGAAATACCCCCTACCATTTCTCCCCCAACTATCACTAAAAGAATGCATCCTCACTGCATTCTCCACAGCTGAAAACACTGCATCAGTGGGTCCTGATAATATCTCAGGATGCCTCCTAAAAAGCTTAAAACATTACCTGTCATGCCCACTAAAATCTCTAATCAAACAAGCTTCCAGGCATGCTTCACCCTAGGGAATGGAGGACTGTAACAGTCGCCCCCTACACAAAGGCAGACTATCAACAAACCCAATGACCTACAGACCCAGAAGTCTGACTAGTCATACATTCAAGGCCATGAAAATAATTATCATGAACCTGATAAACAAAGACACAGGAAGTCTTCAAACACTGGCCCCTTCCTGGTCTGGTTTCATCAAGGGCAAGTCATGCCTACTAAACTTGGTGGACTTCTTCAAGAAGGTCAACTAGGGCAATGATTAGGGACATAAATCCCTATGTCACCTGATGGACAGCTGAATGACTCACATATAGGATACATGAAGTTAGGGTGGGGGAATCCACTTCCACCAAAAGGCCTGTTACTAGTGGTGTTCAACACAGCTTAGTACTGGAACCTCTCCTGTTTGGCTCTGAAGTCAAAGCAAATCTTGAGGGTCTTTAGCTTACCAAATTTGCTGCTGACTGTAAGTTGGGTGCAATCACTGAATTCCCCAAAGATGTAGATGTCCTCCAGGAGGGTCTGACACACACAAATAACTGGTTCCAAAACCATGGCCTAAAACTCAATGCAAAAAATTATACCCATTGGAAATGTGACCACCCCTGCAGATTACAACCTTGACAACATTCCTCTAACAGGAGACCCAGTGGTAAGGGACTTGGGAACCCAGGGTGACAGTAACCTGAATTTTGAAAAACGTGTAGTAAGAAAATCCTTCTATGTGGCATACCCTACAAGTAAGGGCATGGCATGCAAATCTAAAGAGGTCATAGTCCCATTAGACTCAGCCCTCACTAGACCAACAACCAATTACAATGCATCCTTCGGCATGTACCTGAACAAGCATTTGCAACAGCAGATGGAGTGGCCATGCAGGTTACTCACTAAAAGAATGTCGTTGTTTGTCTTTTCGGCTTATCCTGATTAGGGGTCGCCACAGCGGAACTCCGGTCCGCTAATGACTGGCAGTAGATTTTCACGAACGCCGAAGTGCCAGCTCGACGTTCAACCTTCAACGAAGGCACGCCCATTTACGCATGTCTTTCGAACGCCCAAATATGTCCTTTGCAGACCACTTCAAAATCTTCTCCTGTACTCAGTCTCTTATAGACTGCTGAGGGGGAATCTATGCCTAACCTACAAGGCATTCTCTGATACAGACCTAACGGATCTGCTACACATCTGCAAAACAAACAGCACTAAAATTGCCTGATTTAAGGATCTAAACCTTGTCTGTAACGTAAACAAAACAGGTTGGAGGGACAGGTATGTGTAACAGAGATTACCCCTTCTCTGGAACAGACTGCCCATTCATGTGAAACAGAGCTCCTCCCTAAGCCTATTCGAATGCAATCTGGACCAATGAATGAGAACTCGCAAATTTACCCCTGGCTTGTTATGGACAGAGGCAGTCTATAGGTACCCCAAGGCACAGGAATATACCAAAGCTGATCTATCACATGGGCACAGATAACTGGGAAATTGGAGCATGAATGACAAGATTTATAAAAGGCTCTAGGGCTGTTAGTGTAGTAACCCCTTATAATCACATGATTAACTGTATTTCCCATATTTTTTCTGCCACTAACTGTGGCACATTCCCCAATATACATGTGCATATTTAACCTTGTCTTTATGGTGTTGGTCATAGCTGAAATGGGTCCACAATGGACTGCTTAATAAACTACAATTGTTTAAAATAACTTATCTAACAGTAGATAGCCAACAGGTCACTGTTTTAGTAGCCTAAGTCTTCATGACAGGACAACTTTTCAAAGCAAGGCTTAAGAGTGTCTTCAACACACTCACTGTCAGAAGACTGAAAAGAGCACAAGATAAAGACAGAGTGCAAATTACCTCAGAGCTTTTTTGCTGCCGAAGAATGCTCCTTTGATGGGCCCAGTGGAACTGTCGGTTGGCTAGCAATTCTTCAAGGCTAGGCAGATAAGTACCCTGTTGGGGAAAAATACCATTACATATATTTGTCTTTTGAAAATTTGTGGTTTTGTTATCTGAATTGTGCTGTTTTGCTAGAAAACATTCTATTTTAGGACTGTAATTGCATTTTGAAGATAGTATTATGTATAAATCCTTACGTGAGCATACTGTAAGAAAAAAAAATTTTTCTGACTAAAATATTCATCAGGTTTTGCGTATTTGTGTGTCTGGGGCAGGATACTGTGTTTGTGGGATTTTCAAATGTTTACTTAGCTCAGTACAACTTGTTTTCTATCGTACCTGTTACTGACTCATCCAGATTCTATTATCTAATCTAAAGGTCCCTTTCTTGGCTTACCTACAGAGTAACCTTCGGCCTCTGTGGTTTTACTTTCCTCTATCCACAAGAAGAAGAAAAAGTCGACAGACAGTCTTTGGGTGTCAGAACGGTTCCTGTTGTGCCTCAGCCACTGGTGGATGACTCTGCTTTGGCCACTCGTTCCTTAGACCAGCCACAGTTTGCCTGTGGTCCACTTGGTGTAGCAGATGCAATTAGCAAAGACCAAGGTATATCCATGTCTTCTGTGACAGTAATGATGCCCTTGATGGGCAAGGAAGAATCATTTTTGTTGGTTTCGGGGGAAGGGGCAGTTGTAGGTTCTTCCCTTAGCCAGGACAGGGAACCTGGGATTAATATGCCTTCTGAGAGTCAGTCCTTTGCCAGGGAATTTCTCATGAACTTTTTTCTATTTCCATGGACATAGAAGATTTACTGAGATTTGCTAAGCAGCTTGTTAGTGGTTTTTCCTTGCCTTCTGTTTCTCCAGGGGACAGAAGAACATACATTACAAGGGGACTGCTGTAATTCAGAAATGTATTCTTAATCTGAACATTCTGATGCTAAATAAAGTATGGTTTCAGATTTACCTCATGAAGATTATTCCTTTTCTGAGGCTTTATCAATGATGAAGGAGGTTTTCCAGTTTGTCAGCAGGAAATGTTCCCTCCTTAACTCTTCCCTCTGACCCTTCATATAACCTAAAAAAACAAAAAAAAATCCTTGTTTTCCCGCTTTTCTGAACTAGAATAGTCCAGTCTTCAGATTTTGCTGATCTCTGGGCTTTGTCTTAGTTCCTGTGCTATCCATACCCTTATTTGGATAAGAGGAAGCTTCTTTGTTCACCAATGGGAGTGGGGAGCACTGAGCAACCTATTTGTCCCTAGAGGATTGGTTCCAGCCCAGCAACTTGTAGTTTATTTGCCATTTTGGGTCAATTCCTGGCTCTTTTCAACCCCTGCTATAAAGCCCGCTTTTGCGCGCTTAAACTATTTCTGGCTCCGTAAAGTCTGCTCCTCAATTTTTCCCTTAGAACTGTTCTACTTGCAATCTAAACAGTCTATACTCTATCTGAAAAGCTCAGCACTTGCTCCTAAAGCATTTTTTATACAGTTAAAGCACTCAAACAAAAGAAAGTACTTCATTCACCTAAATCCCCTTGAGGACCCATTTCCCTATAGGTCCTTTCTGACTCAGTTACACAGCAATCTTTTTCACTATTTCTAGCATGTCGAAGGGTCAGTTGCTGGCGTCCTCACCTGTACAGCTGGTGAATCTGGGAATCTTGAGGCAATTTTACAATTGCCTCATGTACACAGACAACCCTCTCCTCCTCCCAACAAATACAAATATATGCGAGAGATGCAACTACATAGCCAAACTGGAGGCTGAGCTCTCTCAATTCAGTACTGGCAAGACCAGTCAGGAGGAGAAGGTAACCACGCACACCACAAACCCAGTCGCACATAGAACTATCACAACTGCAAACCAAACACATAATCACACAAAAACATACTCGGAGGCGCTGATTAAAAATCTACCAAAACAACAGAGGCCTCCAAAGCAGACACCCAAGCAACCGCCACCTCAAGACATAGCACATGCAACACATAGTTCACAAAGTCAGTGTGCTAAACAGTCACAGCCCTTAAGGACAAACAACATGCCAGTCACACTTGTAATAGGTGACTCCATAGTCAGACACACTGATGTCCCGCTCACTAGACTGAACAAGGAGAGGGTCACAGTAAGCTGCCTGTAGGGAGCTAGAATCCGCCACATAACACAAGCACTCAGGTCACTCCACAGCAAGTACAAATATGACTCAGTCATTGTACATGCCGGTGTGAACGACCTGAGACGTACCTCCCTGGACTACATGAAAAGAGACATAGAGGAGCTCTCTGATTATGTAGCCCAGGCTGGTATGACCCTGACCCTGAGCAGCATCTTACCCTCACCAAGAATGATGCCACAGTACAAAGACAAAATGATCAGTTTTAACAATTGGCTTAAATACTGGTGTCATTCAAAGGGGATCCAATGTCTGTCTGCTTGGGATGACATGCTTGACAAGCCACGTTGCTTCGCAAGGGATGGCTTGCACCTGTCACCCCTGGGCTTCCGGATATTGGCCAAGGCTCTTGCCACCCCCATAGTGCCTTTTTTAGGCAAGGTTCAAATGACAAACCTACCTCCCTAGAAAACACAAGTGGAAAAAACTAAGGGTAATGCTGCTCAATGCCAGAAGTCTAAACCTCAAAATGCACACCCTCGAGGCCCTCCTCAGTATGGAGAACATCGATGTCTGTGCAGTGACTGAAACCTGGTTCAAGGCTCCTGAGAGCACCCCAGCACTATCAGGTTTTACCTCATATCATGCTTTCCGGCCCCAAAACTTGGGCCGAACCACAAAAGGAGGAGGAGTATCCATATTCATCAAAGATCCCCACACCTCCAGGTTAGTGGCAACGCACGAAGCATCGGAGACCATCCAGGTGCAACTAACCATAGGCAAAACTGCCTTACAGTTTGTAGCATGCTACAGACCACCCTCTCAAACTCAGGAACCCCACACAGCTTTCCTGAAAACACTGGAGAGTATGAATGTCTCTCCAAATACCATCATATTGGGAGACTTCAACTACCCAAACATTGACTGGGAACATTACTCAAGCCCCAACACCCTAGCCCAAAGGTTCCTAGAATTCATAAACTCAAATGCAATGGAACAACTAGTCACCATTCCCACAAGAGGAGACAATATATTAGACCTGATCATCACAAACATGGAGACAAAATGCTCCACACCGGAAGTATATCCCTCTTTGGTAAGATCAGATCATAAATTAATCTCACTGGAAATCCACATCCCTCCCCCACCCACTGCACAAAAGACCACAGTGAAGAACTTCTCAAAAGACAACTTCACACTTCTTAAGACTGAAGTGGTATCCTTCAAGGCCCCTGGGCCAGTGGAAACCACAACCCACACTGCTGAATCCTTTGCAAATGCCTTCTACGGGCACCTTCAAGAATGTATGGATCATGCAATCCCAAATAAAACCAAGACCCATTCCCCCAAAGGCAGGCGCCCAGTCTGGTGGACCCCAGCCATAAACAAACTTTACAACAGGAGGAGGAAGCTACTACATGACAGAGCAAAATCCCTAAAAGGGAAGGCATCTCTGATCAGTACTAGCAAAAAACTACGATCACTCATAAAATCATCCAAGGCCAACTTTGAGAGAAAACTCGCAAAAAACACAAAAGACAACCACAAGGCCTTCTTTAGCTATGTTAGCAACCTGGGTGGAAACTCCCAGATATGCTCAGAGTTAGTCCAAAATGACACAAAACACACTGAACTTTTAGTTATGTACTTACCATAACTTCGGATGTATGGGATCCATCTCGCCTACATTCATAACAGATGGGTTCGGAGCCGATCCATCAGCTCCGAATCGGCCACTATACACTAGAACGAAGTCTCTCATTGGCTGGGCTCCCCCTTATCCCAGAATGCACCACACCTGCTTCCCCAGATCTTGTTTGCTCGCTTTCATACATTCATACAGGTACAGAAAAAAACATACCAATAACTGTAACCAACTAGAGCCCTTCAAGAGAAGAGCTCAGCAAGAGCAGTATTTCCTCCAAATCCAAAAGGTAGGGGGAAGGAGGGTGGGTATGTATGAATGTAGGCGAGATGGATCCCATACATCCGAAGTTATGGTAAGTACATAACTAAAAGATGTAATGGGATCCTATCTCGCCTACATTCATAACAGATGGGACAGCGTCCCTAGCACCTAAATCCCAGGTGGCTCATTGGAACACACTCCTGAGAACTGCGGAACCAAAGGAAGCTCTGCCTCGGGAAGCCACATCAACCTTATAATGAGAAATGAAGGTGTGCGGAGAAGACCAAGTAGCAGCCGCACAAATATCATCTATTGAAACTTTGGAGTGAAATGCTACAGAGGTGGCCATAGCCCTGGTAGAATGAGCCTTGAGTGGGAAATGTAACTCTCTGCCTGACTGGGAATAAATGAAGGAGATGCAATCCTTAATCCATTTGGCTATGTTGGTTTTGGCAACTGGTAGACCTAACCTATTCTCCGCAAAGGACACAAACAGCTGGTTAGATTTTCGTGTCTGACTGGTCCTATCTAAGTAAAAACGCAGTTGCCTGTGAACATCCAACTGGTGGAAGGTATATTCTGCTCTATTAGAAAAATCTGGAAAGAAAACAGGGAGCTGCAAGGATTGCTGAATGCATAAAGGGGATGCTACCTTAGGCAAAAAGGAGGGATTCAATCTGAGGGAAACTCTGTCTTTATGAAAAATCAAATAAGGAGGAGTAGAACAGAGAGCCTGAAGCTCTGAAACCCGCTTAGCAGAAGTTATTGCCACTAGAAGGGCGGTTTTCCAAGATAGAAATTTTATATCACAAGTCACTGCCGGCTCAAAGGGACGGGCAGTTGAGGAGGCCAGAACCAAATTTAAGTCCCAAGGGGGTACAGGATGGGCCATAGGAGGCCTGAGGAGCCAAGCTCCCTTAAGAAAGGACTTGCAAAGTCTGTTTGCCATTAAAGAAGGCTCTACGGAAACATGAAAATTAGAGATGGCCGCTAGTTGAACCTTAATTGTGGAGACTGAGGAGCCCGAATGAAACAATGAAACTAGAAATTCCAAGACCTGCGGAACTGGGGCCGTAAGAGGATCAATGCCTCGCTGCTGGGCCCAAAAGGCAAACCTTTTCCATTTGCTGGAATACAGCTTAACAGTGGACGGCTTGTTGGAAGAGGACAAAATGTACATCACTTCTGGAGAAAGAGAGTTATCTCTAACTAAGGATGGAAGTGGAGTAACCAAGCAGCCAGTCACAATGACCGGAGGGATGGATGAGAGTGTCCCGACTGATGAGACAACAGGTCCGGCACTGGGTCCAGAATCCAAGGGCCCTGTACCGCATACTTCTGAAGGAATGGGAACCAAACCTGACGGGGCCAGTGTGGGGCGACCAAAATCATGTCGCTCCCTACATGAAGAGCCTTCTGAATCACCCTCGGGAGAAGGGGGATCGGGGGGAAGGCATAAAGCAGACCCGGGGGCCAATTGTGGGCTAGAGCGTCCCTGGGAAACTGCCCCTGGGAGGGAGTCAGAGTGAAGAACTCTTTGCACTTCGCATTGTTGGGGCTGGCGAACAAGTCGCAACAAGGGAGACCCCATTTGGCGAAGATCTGAGCAGCCACTCTGTTGTTGAGGGACCACTCGTGGGGCAACAGGAGAGTCCTGCTGAGCCTGTCTGCAATCACATTGGCTTTCCCCGGAATGTGCGTTGCTACTAAGAAACGTTGGGTAGCTATGACCCAACGCCACACTTTCATGGCCTCTCTGCAAAAGGGATAGGACCTTGTTCCGCCCTGCTTGTTTATGTGCCAAACTACCGACATGTTGTCGGATAGAATCGCAATAGTACCTTGGGGGAGAGCATGATGAAGTGCTTGCAAAACCAGAAGCACCGCTCTCATTTCCAGGACATTGATGTGAAGGTGCGCTTCGCAATCCTGCCAAGTGCCTTGGACAGACCTGTCCAGATAATGACCCCCCCACCCTATCTGGGAGGCGTCCGTGGTCACTGTGGCAACTGGGGGCTGAAGGGCGAAAGGATGCCCCCGGTCCAGGTTGGACCGACGCAGCCACCAACGGAGGTCCCGACAACAACTGTCCGTAATCAGAACCGAGTGGTTCAGGGGAAGTTCTTGATACGACCATTGAACCGATAATAGCCATTGCAGCACCCGCATGTGCAGCCTGGCTAACGGAACTAGCAGAATAGTTGCGGCCCTTGTGCCCAATAACTGAAGAATCTGTCTGGCAGGAACTCGAGATTTGGGTAACAAGTTTAGAATCTGAGATTGTAGGACCTGAATTCATTCTGATGGCAAAAATGCCCGCATCCTTTTTGTGTCTAACTCTGCGCCTATAAAGGTGATACGCTGAGATGGCCACAGCACAGATTTTTCCCAATTGAAAGTGATTCCCAGCGAGAGACCCAAGGTTACTGTGGCCGTCAGCGCTTGAATCAGTAGATGCTTGGAGGTGGCAGTGAGGAGTCAGTCGTCAAGACAGGGAAACACTTGGAATCCTAGACTTCTCAGGTGAGCTGTCACCACTGCCAGACACTTGGTGAACACCCTGGGGGCTGTGGTGAGACCAAAGGGCAGTGCACAAAACTGGAAATGACTGGTTCCTAGGCGGAAGCGTAAATGACTCCTGGACTCTTGACGTATCAAAATGTGATAGTAAGTGTCCTTGAGGTCTATGGAGCACATCCAGACATCCTTCTCCAATAACGGGAGAATAGACTGAAGGGTGACCATCCGGAACTTGGACTTTTTCACAAAAAGATTTAATGAGCTTAGGTCCAAAATGGGCCTTACGTCCCCTGCCTTTTTTGGCACCAAAAATAATCTCGAGTAAGTTCCTGATCCGATCTGGTCGGCGGGGACGGGCTGGATGACCCCTTTGCTTAGCAGCTTTGAAACTTCTATGGCTGCTTGATCCCGTTGACTGGGTGGCACGTCCGGGATTCTCCTTGTAGGAGGAGGGGGCTTGAAGAAGGGGATGAGGTAGCCTCCGGTTACAATGTGAAGCACCCACTGATCCTTGGTTATAGATTCCCAAGCCTGTGGGTGTTTCGCAAAACGACCCCCGACTGGCTCCAGAGAAGCACGGCCGGGCCACATCCTAGGGATGTTGAGGGTAGGAGGAACCACGAAAGGAATCGCGGTCTCCAGTGTTACAGGGGCCTCTGCCACCTCTGGGGCGGCGTCTTCCTGAATCCCCCCCCCTGCCTGTAGAGAGGGTGGATCACCCGGTGGAGTAGAGAAGAACTTTTGGGATTTTCTGAACCACATTTCCCTCCTCTCTGGGCCTTGGGGTAAGGTCTAGAGGGAGCGGAAAAATGGGCCCCAACGGCAGTCAAGGTCTTGCCCTCCTGCTCGCACCGAGTAGGTGTGTCCTTCACCTTGGTTCCAAACAGAGAGGACCCATCAAAAGGGGCGTTGGTGAAGGAAGACTTAAAGGTCTCCGCAAGTGGACACAAGCGTAACCAGGCTTGTCTCCTAAGAACCACTCCTGTGCCCGCTGCTCTACTCGCCCCTTCGGCTGCATAGGAAATGAGCTTCATGGACGAGTTGACTATAGAAGATAGGGTAGTCATCTGGGCGCCTACGGTTTGGGCTAACGCCTCAGGAAGATTACCCGCAAGAGACTCTCCTAACTCCTTGAGGAGATCCTTTTGGAGCCTGGTAAAATGACAGAGATAGTTCAGCGACCGCAGGGTAAAGGTCGCTGAAGAAAGGGTATGCTTCCCGTACCTATCCATGCTCCTAGAGTCCTTATTAGGAGGATGAATAGACGTTGAAGCCTCTGCCACATCCTGCTGAGTGGCAGATGCCACCACCATCGCATCAACTGCAACACCCTTAGTGAGGAATTCCTTCTGGGGAGGGGCTGAAAGGAACTTATTAGGTCTGGCAGGCACCGGTTCCACTGTATCAGGATGCTCCCACACCCTCCGAGAGATTAAATCTAACAACTCGTCAAAGGGTGGAGACACCCAGAAGGAGGAGGGCTGGGCCCCGAAGGCCTTGAGGAAGACTGACTCCTCAGCGGTAGGGGCTTTGGATTGCGAATCACCTCTCTGTCTGAAGATCTCAAGGATATCCGAGAAGGAGACATCATCCGAGGACGATTTTGGGGACCCCTCCGCATCATCGAGGTCAGTATCTGAAGTGACGGACTCATCTTGGGAATCAACGTGCTTCCTCTTGCACAGTTTCTTCCTTGGGGGTTCATCCGAAGCAGATTCAGAAGGACCCCCCCGGAAGAAGGGAACCCTCTAAGGGGGTATCCTCAGGCCCTGGGGCCCCACTGTCGTGGGAAAGAATGTCACCAGAGGAACCAGTACCCAAATCTATGGACGGTGGGGTAGAAACTTGCTGAACCGGCAAGGTCATGGCCAGCACACTCCTCATGGCCTCAAAAGCAGGACTTCCAGACTCTGCAGAGGGCACTTGCTGAGAGACCACGACGGTACCGGGAATACCTGCGGCTGATGCTCCGAGGGGAAGACTGGGCATCAAAGAGGCCAGCTCCACAGTGTTGCCCTCAGCCCCCACCGAGGAAGACCCGGTACCAAACCCTGACACCGAGGACAGGGTAGGAATGAAGGTCGGAGCAGAGAAACTCAGAGGGGGTCTCTGCTCCGACTGGACGATTCCGCTGCGTTCTACCAGCACCGACTCCAACGGCTCCAAGGGGGTCGGAGGAGGAATCAAATGCATGGAATGGGGAATCGGCTCCGAAGCCGAGTGGGCTGGAGCCGAGATCATTTTAGTAAAAACTGGGGACTGGAACAGCCTCTGGATAACCCTATCCAAATCCAAATCCGACAACCTAGAGGATTTGGAGGAAATAGACTGGGGCCGAGAAGACTTCTGCCTCAGCTCCGATAAAACAGGGGACCAGCTCCGAAAAGGTTCCAACACTATCGGATCCGAGATCGGAACCGTTTGTAAAGGTGTTGGCGCCGAAGGCGGCTCCGGGGCCGAGGGGGAAGAGTCTGAGCTGCACACCTCCAACGGCTCCGAAACCAAAGGAGCCAAAGTAGGTGATTGGCCTCTCGGTGCACTAACCTGCGGCTCCGACACCAATGGAGCCGAGGAAAGAGGCACCGAGGCAGACCCTTCAGCCATCGGCTCCGAAGCCACTGGAGCTGAGGAAGAAGAGGTCGATCTATGTTTCTTGGATGTCGGGTCCGACGGACTGGTCGGAGCCGACGATCTATGCTTCTTGGGTGTCGGGCCCGACGGGCTGGTCGGAGCCGACAACCTTTTCTTTTTAGAAGCTGGAGATGAAGCCAACGCTTCCTCAAATGAAGGCTTAATAAGACCTCTAAGTATTAGCTTGTTTTTTCTTTCCTGAAGGACCCTGGAAGAAAAAGCATGACAAACACTGCATGTATCTTGTAGATGTTTAGGCCCTAAACAGTACACGCAGACAGCATGGCTGTCTGTGATAGACATTTTATAATTACATTTAGCAGATTTTTTAAATCCTGATTTCTGCTCCTTAGGCATCTTGAACAAGGTAGAAAACAGGTAACAGATCGAAAATGCTAAAAAATACAGTACACAGAAGTAGACTAATATACGGGCTAAAGCCCTCTAACTTAAACGGGCTTAGCCCGATACAACAGGAAAAACAGAGAAAAAAACTATTTCAGTCACACAACCAAAGTAAAACACACAGCAAAGGGCAAAGGCCCTCTAATTTAAAAGGGCCTTGCCCAGTATACTAGAAGCGCGAAAATTATAAAAAAAATCCTCAAATTCACAAAACTGAGAAACAAACGCTCACAAAGCTGTTAAAACAGCTGTTTTGTTGAAAAACTGACAGAAACCCTAGTCAAAAAGACCAAAAAGGTCAAGAAAATACACTTAGCTCCAGCCAAGTCGAGACCACGTCCAGCTTGAAAAGCGGCAAACGAGATCTGGGGAAGCAGCTGTGGGGCATTCTGGGATAAGGGGGAGCCCAGCCAATGACAGACTTTGTTCTAGTGTATAGTGGCCGAGTCGGAGCCGATGGATCGGCTCCGAACCCATCTGTTATGAATGTAGGCGAGATAGGATCCCATTACACCCCACTGACATTGCTAACATTCTGGCAGACAGGTTCAGTGCAAATTTCTCCTCCCCCTCCCCCCCAAAAGGAGAAATAACTATCCCAGCAGAGTGTAGCCTCCCTAACATCTCAGATGCCCAGGTGAGAGCTGCCCTCTCTAAAGCTAAAAACACAGCATCAATGGGACCGGACGGTGTCCTGGGCTGTGTACTACATGAACTCCAAGAGGAATTAAACCCACACATAAGGCTGCTGTTTAATCTTAGCCTTACTACAGGATACGTACCCAAAGAGTGGCGTACGGCAACAGTGGTCCCACTTCACAAAGGCGGTGCTTCTACGGACCCTGGAAATTACCGCCCCATAAGCTTGACGTGCCTGGTCTGTAAAGCTATGGAGAGGATCATTATGGAACTCATAAACAAAGACATTGGGGACCTACAGACATTGGATCCTACCCAATTTGGCTTTGTTAAGGGCAGATCCTGCCTTTGAACTTGGTCGACTTTTTGAAACAGTCACTAAGGCCATTGATGAGGGTAAGGCAGTTCACACAGCCTACCTTGACCTTGCAAAAGCCTTTGACACAATACCCCACTCGGGCATCATAGACAAACTCACCAGCTTAAATGTCAACCAATATGTCACAAGATGGGTTGCAAACTGGCTCAAGGACAGAACCCACAGGGTCAGAGTTGCTGGAGCTATGTCAGACTCTAAGCCAGTCACAAGCGGTGTCCCACAGGGCTCAGTCCTGGGACCCCTCTTGTTCAGCATTTATTTTTCCGAAGTACAGGCAAACATAGGAGGTTTGTGGCTGACAAAGTTCGCAGATGACTGCAAACTGGGCGCCATAATTGATACTCCAGCGGACACAAACATCCTTCAGACAGGCCTCATAGAAACGGATAATTGGTGCCAGAGCCATGGCCTTAAGCTAAACGCCAAAAAATGTATAGTCATACCCTTTGGGAAAAACTAGGTACCCACAAATTACCACATAGGTGGTAATCCATTAAGTACGGAAGAGGTAATCAGGGACCTAGGGACCCAGGTTGACAGTAACCTCTCATTTGACACTCACATTGCCAAAGTGGTTAGGAAGACCTTCTGCATTGCCCACCTTATCATGAAGGGTTTCACATCTAGATCAAGAGAGGTCATTGTGCCCCTGTACTCTTCTCTTATCAGGCCAATGATTGAGTACAATGCCCCATTTGGGATGTATCTTACCCGACACCTGCAGCAGTTGGAAAGACCCCAAAAGTTCCTCACCAAGAGGATAAAGGGTCTTAAACATATGTCATATGCTGCCCGACTGAAAAAGCTCCAGCTCTATTTAGTCGCACACCGCCTACTCAGAGGTGATCTGTGCCTGACCTACAAGGCCATGTCCAATCCGGAATTAATGGACATGCTCCACCTCAGAAAGTCCAAATCCATCAGAGCCACGAGAGTAAGAGACTTAAACCTCAACACAGAAATAAATAGGGCATGCTGGAGGGACAGATTCATAACCCAGAGGCACCCTACACTCTGGAACAGAATCCCAATCCATGTTAGGCAGAGCCCCTCACTAACTCTATTCAAGAGAAATCTTGACGAGTGGATGGGAGATCGTAGGTTTACCCCGGGGGTCATCTCTGTGTCACTACTAGACAGAGGCACAATAAATTAAACCCGGGCATAGTATTCTCATCCTAAGGGGTGGTGAAAGCCACACACACTCTGGCTAGGCTTATAAATGCCCTAGGGCAGATAGCCTAGTACGAACCTATGAACCTATTATGTTACTGCGGAAAACAAATACTGTCACTGTCCTACTCAAAAAGCCCAGCTGACTCTATCAAATGTTTTACCTGTATCAAGACCGACCAACAACAGTTGTGGCTGTACACTGATCAACAGGTTGATTTGAGCTCTCCCAGTGTGAAAACAGAAATTGTGACAAAAGGGAGAGTGAAACTGTCAGTTTCTGTAACATTTGGTCACTGGATGACAATTACATTTCCTGGATGGCAGCGAAGAAGAATATGAGAGAAAAATCAAAAAGAAAGGAAGGAGTCGATACTCCAGCTGGGAAAAATCTTACAGCTGCTCACCAAACAGCAGCTCAGTTTTCAGCTTAGTACAGAAGAAAAAATATCAAAAGCACTCAGAAGGCTTCAAAAATAAATGAAACACTAAAGGAGTATATCAATTCAAATAACAAAAGGCTGGAAAAATAGAAAAAGCTTTCATTAACTGTTCAGATGAACTGATAAAACTGAAAAAGAAAATAGTGGTTGAAATGACAAAAGGCTAGATGAGTATTAGGCTTCTAAAGAAGACTTGTTTCAAAACACAGAGAACAAAGACAAAGGACTCAGAGAAAACATGACACTGTCTGCTACACCAGAAAAACAGGAAGAAACAGATGCTATTAATATTATTAAAGTAAATAAAAACTATGCTGGTCTTCCACACCAGAATGTGTTCTTGTAAAAAAAAAAAAAGTTGTTGTTCTGGTATTTAAGCCCTAACTTTGATAGGGTTTCTGTCTATACACACTGAGCAGAGTGGATAAGTTGTTGACCGCAGCTGTTAGCTGAGATATACAAGCATCCTGGTTTTTTTTCAAATATTTATACAGATTGTTTTTAACAATTAATATATAGCACTTTTATTGTCTGCTTTTTAGTCTTCAAGTGTATTTTATTGCTATTAACTAATCTGCACAAGTAACTGATTTGTCTGCAGTTAAAAGCATTCTGTATCTTTACAAATCTTTGCTTTCTCTAGTGCTACTGTCTGTAGGCTATCCCCACTCTCCCTCCCAGTTGGTGTGTTTCTCTTATACTTGGTGGCTTTGCAGTTGCCTGCCCCTACTGCAAATCTGATCTGTGACACTCCTCCCAGTCTAGTGTCATTAGCTCATTGCCTTAATATTGCTACAACTCAAGTGCTCTAGGTTGCACTGCATCTGAAGTGTTTGTGTGTTTTAGCTGCTTTTCTGTATATATAGACTTCTCTGTTTCTTTAACTAAATAAGCTCTGCAAAGTTGTTTTATTGCATTCCTGCCTGTATTTCTGAGTTTTTTGCACTTTTAAAGTTTGTTTTTGCTTAGTTTAACTGGTAGGCTACACACTCAAGTGTGCTAGCCGAATTAAAGCATTTACTGTGTTTCTGTACCTAATTTCTGCTACTTTGTAAAAAAAATAAATAAATAAAATAAATCCTTGTTTCCCGCCTTTACTGAACTAGAGTAGTCCAGTCTTCAGGTATTGCTGATTTCTGGGCTGTGTCATAGTTCCTGTGTTGCCCATATCCTTATTTAGATAGGAGGAAGCTTCTTTGTTCACCAGTGAGAGTGGGGAGCTCTGAGCAGCCTATATGTCCCTTGAGGAGTGGTTCCAGCCCAGTGACCTGTAGCTTATTGGCCGTTTTGGGCCATTTCCTATCTCTTTCTAACCCCCTGCTTTAAAGCCAGCTTTAGCGCGCTTTTGCGCTTTTAATTTAAAGTTTGTCCTATTTGTTGCATTTACCTGTTGAGGCTACACACTCAAGTGTGCTAGCCTGTGTTACATATTTATTGCATTTTTCTGCTGTTTGTTGCAAAAAAGAAAAAATATATATCCTTGTTTCCCATCTTTCCTGAACTAGAGTAGTCCAAATACAGGCTTTGCTGTATTCTGGACTTTTGGAAAGTTCCTGTGTTGCCCATTTCCTTTGGATAAAGGGAGGCTTCTTTGTTCACCAGTGGCAGTGGGGAGCTTGGAGCAGCCTATCTATCCCTGGAGGAGTGTTCCCAGCACAAGAATCTAGTAGTCTATTGGCCGTTTTGGGCCAATTTTTAGCTCTTTCAAGTCACCTGTATAAAACCCACTTTGGCGCGTTTTTGCGCTTGTTACTACTCAGCCAAGCTCCTTGTGGTCCTGCAGAGTGGTGCTAGCAGCAGAGAGGCTAAAAGAGTGACTGCTAACCTGATAAAAGTGTTTGTTTTCCTGCTGCTACCTGGGTGACTGTCCGATCTAGCTAAACTGCGAGTATTTCTGCTTCTTGAACTGTTTTAAACTGTTTAAAGTTGTTTTTGCACCTGCACTTTTAAAGTTTGTCATGTTTGTTGCTTTTACATGTTGAGGCTACACACTCAAGTGTGCTAGCCTGTGTTACATATTTATTGCATTCTCCTGCTGTTTGTTGCAAAAAAAAAAAAAATTATCCTTGTTTCCCGTCTTTACTGACCTAGAGTAGTCTAAATAAAGGCTTTGCTGTATTCTGGACTTTTGGAAAGTTCCTGTGTTGCCCATTTCCTTTCTTGGATAAAGGGAGGCTTCTTTGTTCACCAGTGGCAGTGGGGAGCTTGGAGCAGCCTATCTATCCCTGGAGGAGTGTTCCCAGCACAAGAATCTGGTAGTCTATTGGCCGTTTTGGGCCAATTTCTAGCTCTTTCAAGTCCCCCTGTATAAAACCCGCTTTAGCGCGATTTTGCGCATAGCGCAGCATCGGGAGGCGCCATTTAATTGGGTTTAAACCATTCTCGGCTCCACAAAGTCTGCTCTTCACTTTTTCCCTTAGAACTGATCTAGTTCTCATAATAAACACCCTATTCCCACTCTAAAGCCTGGTACTTGCTCACTAAAGCAATTATATGTCAACACTAAAAAAATTAAAAGCACTACACCCTCACAAACTCCCCTTGAGTACTTTGTTCCCCACGGGCCCTTTTTTTCAATTATAAAGGAATTCCCAATACTATTCTAGCATGTCCAAAGGTCAGTTGTCAATCTCCTCTCCGGTCCAGCTGGTGAATCTGGGAATCTTGAGGCAATGTTACAACTGCCTCATGTACACAGACAACCCTCTCCGTCTCCCAACAAATTCCAACCCATGTGAGAGATGCAACCATATAGCCAAACTGGAGGCTAAGCTCTCTCAACTCAGTACTGGCGTAACCAGTCAGGAGGAGAAGGAAACCACACTCACTACAATTCCAGTCTCACATAGACCTACCACGACAGCAAACCAAACACATAAACACACAAAACATACTGAGGCTCTAAATAAAAATCTGCCTAAGCAGCAGAGACCTCCAAAGCAGACACCCAAGCAACCGCTACCCCAAAACAAAACACGTGCAACACATAGCTCACAAAGCCAGTGTGCCGAACAGTCACAGCCCTTAAGGCCAAACAACACACCTGATACACTTGTAATAGGTGGCTCTATCGTCAGGCACACTGACGTCCCGCTCACCAGGCTGAACAAGGAGAAGGTCACGGTGAGCTGCCTGTCGGGCGCTAGGATCCGCCACATAACACAAGCACTCAGGTCTCTCCAAGGCAAGTACAAATGTGACTCAGTCATTGTCCATGCTGGTGTGAATGACCTGAGACGTACCTCCCTGGACTACATGAAAAGAGACATAGAGGAGCTCTCTGAGCATGTAGCCCAGGCCGGTATGACCCTGACCTTGAGTAGCATCTTACCCTCACCAAGAATGATGCCACAATATGAAGACAAGATGATCAATTTCAACAACTGGCTTAAGTATTGGTGTCATTCAAAGGGGATCCAACGCCTGTCTGCCTGGGATGACATGCTCAACAAGCCACGATGCTTCGCTAGGGACGGCTTGCACCTGTCACCTCTGGGCTTTCAGATATTGGCAAAGGCTCTTGCCACTCCCATAGTGCCTTTTTTAGGCAAGGCTCAAAAGACAAACCCACCTCCATAGGTATCACAAGGGATAAGAAACTAAGAGTAATGCTACTCAATGCCAGAAGTCTAAACCTCAAGATGCACACACTCGAAACTCTCCTTAGCATGGAGAACATCGACATCTGTGCAGTAACAGAAACCTGGTTCAAGGCTCCCAAGAGCACTCCAGCACTACCAGGTTATACCTCATACCATGTTTTTCAGCCCCAAAACTTGGACCGAACCACAAAAGGAGGGGGAGTATCAATATTCGTCAAAGATACCTACACCTCCAGGTTGGTGGCACAGCACGAAGCATCAGAGACTATCCATGTGCAACTAACAGTGGGTAAAACTGCCTTCCAGTTTATAGCCTGCTACAGACCACCCTCCCAAACCCAGGAACCCCACTCGTCCTTCCTGAGAACACTGGAAAATATGAAGGCCTCTCCAAACACCATTATATTGGGCGACTTCAACTACCCTAACATAGACTGGGAGCATTATTCTAGCTCCAACACCCTAGCCCAAAGGTTCCTAGAATTTATAAACTCAAATGCTATGGAAAACCTGTTGCCACTCCCACAAGAGGGGAAAACATACTGGACCTGATCATCACCAACATGGGGACTCTATGCTCCAGACCAGAAGTGTATCCCTCACTGGTAAGATCAGACCATAAACTAATCTCACTAGATATTCACATCCCGACCCCAGCCCCTGCCCAGCGAACCACTGTTAAAAACTTCTCTAAAGCAAATTTCACACTCCTCAAAACCGAGGTGGAATCCTTCAAAGCCCCCAGGCCTGTGGAAAATATGGCCCAGACAGCAGAATCCTTTATAAATGCATTCTATGAACACCTTCAGGAATGCATGGATCATGCAATCCCAAATAAAACCAAGACCCAATCCTCCAAAGTTAGGTGTCCTGTCTGGTGGACCCCAGCCATAAACAAACTATACAACAGAAGGAGGAAGCTACTACATGACAGAGCAAAATCCCAAAAAGGTAAGGCATCTCTGATCAGTATTAGCAAAAAACTATGGGCAGTCATAAAATCGTCCAAGGCCAGCTTCGAGAGAAAAATTGCACAGGACACTAAGGATAATCACAAGGCTTTCTTTATTTATGTTAGGAACCTGGGTGGGAATTCCCAGATATGCTCAGAATTAGTCCAAAATTTCAAAAAATACACCAAACCCACAGACATTCTCAACATCCTAGCTGACAGGTTCAGCGCAAACTTCTCCCCCCCCCCCCCACCAAAAGGGCAAATATCTATCCCAGCAGAGTGCTGCCCCCCTGACATCTCAGATGCTCAGGTAAGAGCCGTCCTCTCCAAAGCAAAAAACATAGCATCAATGGGACCAGACAGTGTCCCAGGCTACATCCTACATGAACTCCAAAAAGAACTAAACCCAAACATAAAACTACTGTTCAATCTCAGCCTTACTACAGGATATGTACCCAAACAACAGTGGTCCCTCTCCACAAAGGTGGTGCCTCAACGGATCCTGGAAACTATCGCCCCATAAGCTTGACTAGCTTGGTCTGCAAAGCTATGGAAAGGATCATCATGGACCTCATAAATAAAGATATTGGGGACCTACAGACACTGGATCCTACCCAGTTAGGCTTTGTTAAGGGCAGATCCTGCCTCTTAAACCTGGTCGATTTCTTTGAAACAGTCACCAAGGCCATTGACGAGGGGAAGGTGGTCCACACAGCCTATCTGGACCTTGCAAAAGCCTTCGATACAATACTCCACTCGGGCATTATAGATAAGCTCACCAGCTTAAATATAAACCCCTATGTCACTAGATGGGTTGCAAATTGGCTCAAGGACAGAACCCACATGATTAGAATTGCTGGAGCCATGTCAAACTCCAAACCAGTTACAAGTGGCGACCCACAAGGTTCAGTCCTGGGACCTCTCTTGTTCGATATATATTTCTCGGAGGTACAGGCTAACACGGAAGGACTGTGGCTGACCAAGTTCGCAGATGACTGCAAACTGGGCGCCATAATAGACTCTCCAGCCGACACAAGCATCCTACAAAAGGGCCTCACAGAAACAGACAACTGGTGCCAGAGCCATGGCCTCAAGCTAAACGCCAAAAAGTGTATAGTCATCCCCTTTGGCAAAAACAAAGTGCCCACAAATTACCACATAGGTGGTAATCCATTATGTACGGAAGAAGTAATTAGGGACCTGGGGACCCAGGTTGATAGCAATCTCTCATTTGACAACCACGTGGCCAAAGTGGTTAGAAAAACATTTTATATAGCCTACCTAATCGTGAAGGGATTCACATCTAGATCAGGGGAGGTCATCGTGCCTCTTTACTCATCCCTCATCAGGCCCACAATTGAGTACAATGCCCCTTTTGGGATGTACCTTACCAGACACCTGCAGCAACTGGAAAGACCCCAAAAGTACCTCACCAAGAGGATCAAAGGGCTCAAACAGATGCCATATGCTGCCCGGTTAAAGAAACTCCAGCTCTACTCAGTGGCATACCGCCTGCTCAGAGGCGATCTGTGCCTGACGTATAAAGCCATGTCCAACCCGTAATTAATGGACATGCTGCACCTCAGAAAATCCAAATCCCATCGAGCTACGCGCTCGAGAGACTTGAACCTCAGCACTGAAATAAATAGGACATGCTGGAGGGACAGATTCATAACCCAGAGGCTCCCTTCACTCTGGAATAAAATCCCAGTCGAGGTTAGGCAGAGTCCCTCATTGACTCTCTTCAAGATGAATCTTGATGAGTGGATGGGAGATAGTAGGTTTACCCCAGCAGGTATCACTTCTGTGTCACTGTTAGAAAGAGGCACAGTATACTAACCTCGAAAAAGGGCATAGCAAAATTCATTTAAAATGGGTGGCGAAAGCCAAACACACTCTGGCTAGGCTTATAAATGCCCTAGGGCAGATAGCCTAGTATGAACCTATGAACCTATGAACTGAAGGGGCACAGCATGTCTATGATCCAAACCCGACCACGAGAAAGCAGCCGAGACATATTAATAAAGATGTAATTGTATCAGCAGAAGGAGTTGCTTCTTACAAAAAAACTATACTAGCAAAGAAAAATATTAAAAATTGGAGAATACAGAGTGTTTGTGGAAAATGATTATTCATTGTAAACCAGGCTGCAGAGAAGCACATTTATGCCAGCAATCAGGGAACGCTAAGAGGCAGGTGTGAGATTCAAGCTGTTGTACCCAGCTGTGTTCAGAATATTTTCCCTCCTGGGGGATCAAAGACATTTTTATGCAAAACAGGCTAAAGAGGGGAAAAAATTAAAACAACAAAGTGTGAGCCAGCAAGCAGAAGGGGACTCTGCTTCTCATTTTGCTTACAACAAAACTCAAAGAGAGACTTTACCAGTGAAAGCTTTTCTATTGTTGCAAAAAAGAAAATGACTGAGACATGCACATAAAAAAAGCACAGGAGCTATCTAGAAGAATTAGGAATATCTTGGATTGGAACCAGACTATTGTTGGGAGATGATGATCAGGAAGAGCACCAGTACCACTGAAATTAGCAAATAAATGAGAAGATTTAAAGCTCTAATCCCACTGGATAAAGGAACAGACATGTGAAATAAGGTTGTGCAAGAAAAAGTGGCTGAGAATGACTAGAATTGCGTTGCCTTTGTTAAACTTCTGGGTGAACCGTAAAGCATAAACTCCACTTCATATCATTAATGTTTATAGTAGGACATGGAAAGGAATGAAGAAGTAAATGTAAGTAAAACATCTTTTGCCCTTATTAATACTTGTATAAAACTTTTCATTATGTAAATTGCGTGTTATACTGTAAAGGAGCTTTGTATAGTGTGCAGCAAGTAGTTTTAAATGTGAAGAGGGAGAAGTTATCAGTGACTATTGGATGTGTTAAAGGTATTAAAGTAATTACTTTTCTTTGTTGTAAGACGTACAGGCTTTACACTGAAAATAGATAAGAAAGGGTACGCAAACGCAAGCTAAACTTAATATGTTGTTATAATCTTGGGCTGCTGAGGTGGAGGGTGGGATGTAAAAGTATATTTATCATATTGCACACAGAATTAAAATAATTTCCCATTTTTACAGGGGTGGATGTCAAGATTAATGCAGGTTTGTGAAATAAGAAAATTATGAAAGGCATGGAAAACAAAAGATTTTCTCTATCTGCAAAGTTATTAGCAAGTATTTTTCTATTAGCAAATCCTCTAACTGGAAGAAAAGAAGTTTGCAGGCACAGATAGTTGGCCATGGAAGTCAGTACATTGTTTTCGGAGATAAATTTACAAAGACTCTTTCATGTATCTGCAAAGTTGTTAGCTGTTTTTTTCCCTCATTGCTGACTGCTTTTACTTGCAGATGAGCTATCTGTAGGTGGACGCAAGTAACCTTTAGAGCTCTGAGCATTCTTTTCTGAGAGAAATGTAACATTTAAAGGTACACCGGCAAGCAGTTCAATTGAAAAAGAAATGAGGTATGAAATTTTGGTAAGTAAGTAAGCAGTAGTAGCCTCCTCAGGAGCTTCAATACTTTCATGTATTTAAAAGAACAGTACACGATTTAGTTTATTTTAAGGTAGCGCAATTTTAATTAGGGCTAAAAGTTAATATTTGCTTAAAGCATGCAAGCTGTTTTTAACATCAGGGGAACAGAACAGCAGACAGCAATCAAGCGTAAGTGGAAACACAAGCTTGTAATATGTGGTTTTACATGGGTAACCTTACTGTCAGATTAGGTTGTGCTTATGAATGCAGTAGTCAGTTTGGAGCAGCTGCTCCTATCTCAAAGTTAAAAGTCCTTTTTTGAAAAAGCACATAGTTTTATGTGTTTGTTCTAAGATAAAATGGGATGGGGATTCTGAAACCGTATTTAAATTTTTGAGTGTTTTCACTGAAGCAGAAAGTCTTGAAAAATGTGACATGGGTTTAAATGTAGATGGGAAGATTCAACTGCATAACAGATCAGCCTGCCAAACATTAGCATGTGCTTGTAAGCCGCCAAAAGTTGGAAATGCACATTCAAAAGAACAGACGTGTATAACAAATAGGAGTAACAGCTTTCTGTCATAATGGTTACTCTGTCCTTATTATCATGGAATCGAGGAAAACGAGGAAAGGCGTATAGTACACTAGTGGGACAATTGTAAACTAGAACTTATCTCTGTAACTCCCTCTCTGAAGGGATCGGGGCACAGTACCTGCTACACCTGGTACTGAGGAGGGAGGCGAAAAGATCACAGCACAGTTGACCCTACTGGTGAAAGATAATGTCTGCCACTGATTGACTGACTGACCACACATGAAGGAGTAAAATGGATCTGCTCAGTTTCTCTGCTAGTAAGTTGGTTTTCCCTGCAATATGTGTTGCCAAGAAAAATGGTCAGAAGACATCACCCACTGCCACACTCTCACTGCCTCTGTACAAACAAGGTAAGATCTTGTTCTCCCTTGTTTGATAATGTACCTTACTACCGACATGCTGTCCGTCTGAACTGTAACCATCCCTTGAGGGAGAACATCTTGAAATGCCTGCAATGCATATAGAACTGCTCTCATTTCTAGGTCACTGATGTGAAGACTAAACTCCATCTCAGACCACGTGTTTTGGACTGCCTCCCCAAGTAATTCCCTCCCCACCCCAGTTGGGAGGTGTCCGTATTCACTGTGGCCTTGGGGAAATGAAGTATGAAGAGGCTGCTGTGGGGAAACTTCCTCTGCATGAATCCATCATACTATGTATTGTCTGCAAACAGTCGTGATGTGAATGGGAGTCGACACTGGTTGAAGTCTTACTGACCACTGTACCGCTAGGGTCCACTGTAGTATTCTCTCATGAAAATGTGCCACAGGAACTACAACTATAGCCCAATAGCTGCAGGACTAATTTGACTGGAGGAAAACAAAGAGCAAGGATGTGTAATGCCTGTTTCCTTAAGGTTTCCAAACTTGTTTGAGGTAGGCTACCCACTTATGATTTTGTGTACAAACAGGCTCTTATGAACTTCAGAGTTTGTGCTGGAAAAAGTTGAGACTTGGAATGATTTATGGTTATGCCCAACTGGGAACAGAGATGGAGCAAGTGCTATCTAGCCTGAATTAGTAAAGGCTTGGTGGAAGCAGATAGGAGCCAGTCACATACATATGGAAACACCCAGAATCCTTGCAGTCTCAGGTGAGCTTCAACCACTGCCATACACTTAGTGAACACCTGGTGGGCTCTGGTGAGACCAAAGGGCAGAGGACTGAACTGGTAGTAACTGGCTCCCAGCCAGAAGTGTAGGTATCTCCTGTTTTCTTGATACAATACTACATACCCCGGAGATCTACAGAGACGTACAATCATCCTTCCTGAAAAGAGGCAGGATGAACTGAACCATGACCATCTGGAACTTCAAGTGTTTCCTAAACTGATTTAAACTGTTGAGATCCAAAATGGGTTTGAGCTCCTTGGCCTTTTCTGGCATCAAAAAAACCTTGAATAAATTCTTGATCCTTGCTGGTCTGGTGGGAGCAGTTGGATAACTCCTTTTTCTAGCAACTTTTTTTATTTCTGTAGATACAGCTTTCCTCGGAATTTTTCTCTTGCATTTTTATGGAAAGGGAGAAAATGGTATTTAATAGCCTCTGGATATGATATTCTGCACCCAGGAATTTTTAGTAATGGCAATCCAGGCTAGTGGGTGCAGAGACAGGCACCCCTAACTCCCTCCAGAGTGCAGCAGTTGGCTAACTCTTCAGGGAAGCTGAAAGAGCTTATCCAAGAATGAAACTGTGAAGCCCTAATTTTGCAGGCCACCTCTGCCATGATATTGGCATCTTCCACTGGTGTTCCCCCCACTGCCGCAATGGGATATTTCTCCATAGGAGTCCTGGGAATAACCTTTTGACTTTCTGAACCACAATTTTCTGTCCCCTCTCTGGTTTCAGGAGAAGGTCCTTTGAGGAGTAGAAAAATAGATTACAGTGATAGAAGGGGTCTTCCCATCTTCCTCACTCCTGGGGAGAGTCTTTTTCATCTTACGACCAAATAAAGAGGACCTATCAAAAGGGATATTGATGGATGAAGATTTGAAGGGCTCCACAAAATCACAGAGGACCATCCAGGCATGCCTTCTAATGGTTAAGCCCTGAACCCACTGCTCCAGCCATTCCCTTTGAGATGTAAGATATCAGTCTCATGGAAGCACTAAATAAGGATTGGAGGATGGCCAGCTGTGAAGACACTATTTTCTTATCCTCTGCAGAA
The DNA here is from genome assembly GCF_019279795.1 of Protopterus annectens. Classification (NCBI taxonomy): domain Eukaryota; kingdom Metazoa; phylum Chordata; order Ceratodontiformes; family Protopteridae; genus Protopterus; species Protopterus annectens. The sequence goes on along the minus strand of NC_056736.1, from coordinate 637,745,738 downwards.
ATGGACCTTGAGTCGGTATTGGAGAACTGTTTGATAAATTCCCTCTGAAATCTTGTAACATGTGCAAAATAATTCAGAGACCTGACGGCAAAGGTCACTCACACACAGCCATGCTTCACATACCTGTCCAGTGTCCTAGATTCCTTATCAGATGATGGACAGAAGAACTCTGTTCTATTAGTTTTTTTCCTATCGGCTGCTGCAACCACCTCAGCACCCACAGGGGAACCCTTGCTCCAATGAGCTTTACCATTAGGTGCAACAAGATACTTGTCCTGGCATTTAGGGATGGGTTCCATAACATCCGAATCCTTCTAAGCATAGCAGGGGATGAGGTCTACCATCTCATTCTCCAGCGGGACTATTCAAGTCGTAGCTGAGCCAGTCCAAAAAGCCTCAAGGAACACTGACTCCTCTTCGGAAAGGGAGGCAGAAAACCAACCTCACTTTTGTTTCAGAAGCTTGAGAATCTCACTGACTGACACATCCTCATGGTGTGATCTGGGGGGCCCTTCCCCTTCACTGCAGTCAGTGTCTTCGGTTAATGACTCTTGTGGACAGTCTAGGTGTCTCCTCTTGCATCTCCGCTTCCAAGAGAGCTCTTCAGTGGGAGGCTCTGTAGAGGACTCAGAAGTGCCAGCAGTATCCTAAGTGAGGACAGTCTTAAGGTTTGACCTGACCAGCTGTACCAGTGAGGCAGGATGAAGAGACCCAGCTTCCACAGTAGACAGTTGAGTGTAGGGGTAGACACAAGAGGGATAAGGGTGTCTTTTCCAATAAAGAGGAAAACGCTCTCTCCACTACCTTGAAAGCTGACACCAATGAGGATCTCAGTCTCTCCTATATCGGATCCGAAGAAGCCTGTGAAGGAAAAAACCTGTTCAGTCTTGAGGAGTGTGATGTCCACCGCAGAAGCTCTGAGGGGAAGAGATGGCTCCAAAACCACTGGATTCAGTCCCAACCCACTGAATCCAGCATTGACACTACAGGCCTAAGTCCCATCCAGATTCAGCAAGGTCGGACCTGTCTGGGTAAGAGAAAGAATCAGAATCAAAGAAAGGCAAGTCTTTGGATCCAATATAGACAAGCTCAGAAATTTTGGGTCCAAAAACTCCAAAACCACTGAATGGATTAGAGTAGGAGCTAAAGCCTGAAGTTGAGAGGTGGAGAGACTCACGGGCCGATGGGAAAAAGGACAGTAAAACACCCAACTGAATCTGGATACTGAGAAATTTATCATCCTGTCCACATCTGCTTCTGACAGGCTCCTGGAAGACCTAAGGGAAGAAGAAGTAGATGAAGGACGGGAAGCTCTTTGAGGCGTGTTTTGCAGGAAGGGAGAATGAAACCTTGAAGACACAGGTTCAGGAGAAAATCTTGGTGACTTAGATTTGGATCTAGTCAGATCTGAATGAGGAGATGGATCTGAAGTTTTCAATTTTGTTTTTGTTGGAGTTGAGCTCTTGGAGGTAGTTGGGAGCTGACAATTTAGATATTTTCTCAGGTGGAGCCAAGCCTGAAGAAGTTGAGAGAGGACAGAAATCTGAGGAATGCTTCCTCGATTTCTTAGGTCTCTCTGCTTTATATCCCAAAGATTTCTTAGAGGAAAAACATGCTCCAGCATATGAAGAAGCAGAGGATGGAAGTAGACCTTTCAGTATTAGCTTTTTCTTTCTTTCTTTCAACCAAGGCTCTATTACTGAAACTAGCATAAATGTCACCAGAAACATCAAGATGCCCTGGACCCAAGCAGTACACACACAGTGAATGAGTGAATGGCTATCCGAATTTGGAATCTTATGCCACAAGTGGAACACTTTTTGAAGCCTGTAGTTTTATTTCTGACATCCTTAAAATTATTAGAAATTACCAAAAAATGTACAAGTGTTAACAACTAAATAGTGAAGAAAGCAGAAAAAAATTAAAAATACCAGTAATGATAATGAAAATGTACCACAAAGGTATCGAGAGAAAGAGCAAGGGCTTAATGCCTAAGCATCAGCACTACTGATGAAGGAGAAAAATTTGTTTTTTTTTTTTTTAAGTTAAATGGTAGGAATAAGAGCAACAGCAATAAACTTGTGTAAACAGTAAAGTTGGCCTTGACGTCCTTGATCTGAGTCCCATTCTGATCCAACGATCTCAAACACAGGTGGTCAAGGCAACTGTTGGATTGGAGGAAGTGAAGGTCCTGGAATCTAATACCAATTCTCTTGGTTGGCTGAGGTCCTGGGGCTCCGATACCAAGAGCTGCATCAGAGAAAAAGAATCCACATTGTCTGGGATGCTCACAGATCCACGAGTCCTCACACAAGAATGCTCCTGCAGGTAAAGCAGTGCACGGCTAAAACGGGTAAACATCCAAAAAAACACAGCCAGCACCTGGAGAGTATGTTAGACCCAATTTTAATTATCAACTAGCAAGGCAAGCAAGACAAACCGGTTTCGGCATAAACACCAAAAGTCTTCATCAGTGTAAATGAAGTTAACACCAAATCATGTTTAAATAGGTACCAAGATAACAAACAGTAGTTGTAATTGGCTGATCATAATTGACCATTAAGTCCAGGTGGGAACAATCCCCCCAGTCTGACTACCCATTTTTTCTCCTTATTTAAAATTGTGTGCCAGCCAATAACATTATTTCTTATGCCCTTAATAATATCAATAATAGTGAACCTAAACCTGGCAGAGGAATGTACTGAAACACGCTTATACAAGGCATTGCTAATCCTTTGATGTTTAATATCACTAAAATGATAACTAACCTGAAATTTAAAAGGTCTAGATGTTTGGCCCACATAAAAAGCTCCACAGGAGCAGGTAGCAAGATATACCACCTAATCCGAGGAGCAATTAGCAAAAAAACAAATGTCATACACCCTGGCTGTATTGCAAGTAGTAAAACTATTAGTTCGATTGATGCTATTACAGTGGACATAATGACCACATGGATAGCATCCCATCGCAAGCTCCTCTGTTAGTGTTCTCTGCATGGGCTCTCTGTCCCTAGTTAGTCGATGCTTATAATGGTTAAGGTATGCACCCACTGTTTTACCTCTCCTGAAATAAAATGGCACCTGTCATTAACCAAGTGACCAAGTTTGTGGTCAGCCTGCAGTATATTCCAATGCCGATGAATAACCTGACAAAACATCTGTGATCTTACCACATGTAGTTGTAAACCTAAGCTGAGTAGAAGCATTACTAGATTTAATCTTACATTCCATTAATTTTGACCTATCCTTACTAGATACATAATGGCAAGCCATAGTGATAATCCCAGGCTTGTAGCCCCTACGTTTAAATCTCTGAACCATATCCCTCCTGGAATTTTCATATTCCGTGGCATCAGAACAAATCCTCTTGAGCCTAATGAATTGTGATTTGGGAATGTTGCATGTAACATGTGGCAGATGAAAGCTGGTAGCGTGTAAAATAGAATTATATTTGGGGAATTTACGGAAGACCTGAGTATCAAGGGTACTATCCAAATTCTTGGTGACCAAAACTTCCAAAAACGTTATCTGTTTTGGTCATGATGACATGTAGATTGTAAACCCCACTTGTTATCATTCATGTATTGAATAAACTCATTAAGGTATTCCAAATCACCCTTCCAAATCATCCAGCAATCATCCAAGTAATGGCGCCAGATGTCAGTCTCGGGTATATATATATATATATATTATGAAGAGGATCATAAATTAGTTGTTGTTCCAAGTAAGCCATAAACAGATCTGCACATATGGGGGCAAAAGATGCCCCCATGGCTGTACCCAGAGTCTGCCAAAAACATTCCTCCTGATAATAAAAAATGTTCATAGTTAGAACTCTTTCAGTAAGCCTAACAAGGAAAGTGTTAAAACCAGATGGATATAGTTCAGAGATCTGTAACCAATATTCCACAGCCAAGAGACCAGCCCAGTGTGGAATACTGGTATAAAGGGCTGTGACATATAGTGTGCATAAAGTACAGTTGTGTACACTTACCATAAATGTAGATGTTCGAGTGTATTCACTGTTGCAGTCCTTACATTTGGGTAATCTACTGGCAGGTTGCCCTCAGTCAGCCTGAATTCCAAAGTCTTGGGTCCTGTGTCGGTTGCTGTCTCCTCTTCCATGACGTCAGGTCGTCAGGGATATAAAACATGCAGCCGATGCCATTTTCTTTAGTTTTTCTTGCCCCAGATGTCAGGTGCCCCCAAAAAGGTAGCAAAAAAAAAAATATATATATATATATATATATATATATATATATACACATGCATCAATATAAACTTTACCTTCATCTACAAGCAAATACACCACATAGGTTTGTAGAAGACAGAGAAGGAAAGATAAACTCCAGAATGAAAGGGGGATGGCGGGAGGGTAACCTGGACTGTAACAGTGAATACACTCTAACATCTACATTTATGGTAAGTTTACACAACTGTACTATGTCCTTCGTGTTTCACTGTTGCAGTCATTACATTTGGGTAGAATCCTAAAGCTATGGTTGGGAGGCTGGAGTTAAACAGCATTAGGTGCGGCTATAAGGCCCTGCAGAACTGCAGTGGCAAAGCCTGCCCTGGACTTAAGGGTAGACAGACAAATGATAATGCTTTGTAAAGGTGTGAACAGAACTCCAAGTAGCAGCCTCTAGAATATCTTTGGCTGGAACTCCTCAGAGAAAGGCTGCTGAAGTAGCTGCAGCTCTGGTGGAATGAGACCTAATGCCCTTGGGCACAGGTTTACCATGGTGTAAGTAGCAGAAAAGGATGCAGTAGCTTATCCACTTTTAAATTGTCTGCTTTGAAATAGCCTTGCCTTCTGATCCTGCAGCATATGTCACTAGTAATTGCTCAGTTTTTCTTAGAGCTTTAGTCCTGCTCAAGTAGAATCTTAGCTGTCTGTGTACGTCCAAGGAATGCAGAATTCTCTACCCCTTGTTCTGCAGATTTGGATAAAAGGTTGGCAGATGAATTGTTTGGTTAAGAGCCACACTGGAAACCACCTTAGGCATAAATGTAGGATTTGTCCTCAGAGACACTTTGTCTGGGTAAAATATGAGAAAAGGCTCTACAGCCATGAGGGCCTGTAGCTCTGAAACTCTTCTTGCTGAAGTAATTGCTAATAGCAGAGCTGTTTTCCATGCTAAGAACTTTATATCAGCAGTAGCAGCTGGTTCAAATGGAGGCAGGGTGAGCTTTTCCAATACATACCTGAGGTCCCATGCAGGTAATGGTGATGGTGATCTTCTAGGAGGCCTTAAATTTTTGGCTCCTCTAAGATACTGCTTTAGTAAAGGATGAGAAAACATTGGTGGCTCTGTATTGTAATGAGCCGAAATGACAAGAGGCATGGATTTTAATTGATGAGAAAGATAGGCCTTTATCAAGCATCTCAGTTAAGTATTGTAATATCTGAGGAATATTTGGTTCTGTTGTATCAGTTCCTTGTGCTTGATTCCAAGCACAGAATCTCTTCTATTTATCAGCATAAGATTTTCTAGTACTAGGCCTTCTGGCTTCCAAAATGACATCCATTACAGCTTTACTGAGAGGAGTTGTTTGTATAACTACATGATCAGCCATGCCGCCAGGTTCAGTGTCTGGAGTTGATTGTGCAGGATCTGACTGTTTTGCTGGGACAGTAGTTGAGGTCTTTGAGGTAAGGTCCAAGCTGGGTATTGAGACAAGTTCCTTAGGACTGGGTACCAGTATTGGCGGGGCCAGTCCGGGGCAATTAATATCATCCTTGGTTTCTCTTGTCTGACTTTTAGGAGGACCTTGGGAAGAAGAGGCAGAGGAGGAAAGGCGTAAACTGATAGGTTTTTCCAACTGAAGGATAGGGCGTCCACTTTCCATGCTTGTCTGTGATAAGTCCTTGTGCAGAATCTTTTCAATTGATAATTTTGAGGAGAGGCAAACAGATCTATGTCTGGGCTCCCCCATTTCTCTGTTATCATGCTGAAGACTTGTGGATTTAGTTTCAACTCGTGAGGGTCCATAAGGTTTCTGCTTAAATCATCTGCCAGAGTATTTTGCTTTCCTGGCAGGAATTGAGCTTGAAGATGTATTTGGTAGGTCAAAGCTGTGTCCCACAGTGCCATGGCTAATCTGCAAAGGGGGTATGAGTGTGTGCCCCCTTGCTTGTTTATGTACCACATGACCATGGTGTTGTCCGTCTTTATCTGTAGTTGTCCTGGATGAAGTAAGTCCTTGAAGGCTGTTAGGGCATTTTGAACAACTAGCATCTCTTTCTGGTTGATATATAGATGCATTTGTTTTGGGGTCCATATGCCCGGAATGCATCTTCCTGCTATGTGGCCCCCCCCAGGCATAATCTGATGCGTCTGTTGTTAAGGTTCGGCTGGCAGGGGGTAGAGTGAAGGCTTGTCCCATGTTTTGGTGACATGCCTTTGCCCACCATAGAAATTCCTGTTGTAGGTAGGATATGAGAGGAATCATTGTTTCCAGACTGTGAGAATGTTGACTCCATAAACTTTTTAGGTACCACTGAAGTTTCATCATATGCAGTCTTGCATATGGAATCAGTAGGATGCAGGATGCCATGAAGCCCAAAGCCTGCAGAATTTGTCTTGCAGATAACTGGGTTTTTGTTGCCTTCAGTTTGAAGTAAGTAGTCAGTTGCCTTTGCTTGTCTGGCGTGAGGTAAGCCATCTGGGCAGTTGTATTCAAGCTTGCACCTAGGAATGTTATCTTTTGAGAGGGTACCAGTTGTGATTTCTTTTTGTTTATCGTGTACCCTAGGCATGTTAGAAGCCTTTTCACAAATGCCAGGTGTTGAAGAAGAATGTCCTTGCTCTCTGCTTGAATGAGACAGTCATCCAAGTAAGGGTATATTGTATACTTTTTTGTCTGCAAAATGCAATTACTGGTGCCAGACACATTGTGAAGACCCTGGACGCAGTAGATAAGCCAAAGGGCAGTGCACAGAATTGGTAATGCATTAAGCCAGCCTTGAATCTGAGGTATCTTTTGCACGATTGTCTTATTGGGACATGCAGATATGCCTCTTTTAGGTCTAATGTCACCAGCCAAGCATTCTTGCCCAGCATGGGCAGAAGCTGCTGCAAAGTCAGCATTTTGAATTTTGGAATGTCCAGGTATGTGTTCAAAATTGATAAATCCAGTATTGGCCGCCAGGCTTTGTCCTTTCTGGGTACCAAGAACAGTCTTGAGTAAAAACCTTGTCCTTTTTCCTGTTGTGGTACTGGTTGAATGGCCTCCATATCCATGAGGGACATAACCTGTTTCTGTGCCTCTGCCCATTGATTTTTGGGCAGATCTGGCCAACTGTCTGCCATTGGCAGAGTGTGGAAATGGAATCTGTATCCCTGTGATACTATGTTTAGTACCCACTTGTCCTGGGTTATTAACTGCCAATTTTGAGCAAAAAGTGTTAATTTTCCCCCTAAGGGTGCTGCCAAAAGATAAGTGCTTGGTGTAGGCAGAGGGAAGTCATTGGGACTGTTTTCTGTAGGTTTGCGCTTTATTTCCTCCTGATTTGGAGATAGATGCGCCCCATTGCTTTGACCTGTATGAATCTTGCGCCTGGTATCTGGAACCCTTTGGGCGTCTGGATTTGCCCCTTTGAGCTCTGTCTGACACAGGAAAGGACCAATTTTGTGTAGGCCAGTGTCTACTGAATCTTGGTGGCTGCACTTGTAAGAAGTCTTTAACAGTTTGCATAGACTTTGCTTTGTCTTCCATTTTCTTTAAGACCTCTTCTGCCTTAATACCAAACAGAGTATCATGCTGTAAAGGTGCATCTAGCAATTTAGCTTTAACATGATCAGGCAAATTTTGTTCCTTTAGCCAGGCTTGCCTCCTAATCACAGATCCAGTAACTGCGGCCCTGCAAGAGGCCTCTAAGGAGTCAAAACCACATTGCAAAGTATGCTTTCCAACCTGTTCAGCTGCATGCAATAATTCTTGCAATTCTTTATTTTCTGCACATTCAGAAATCAACATCATTTTCTGTTTCAGCAATCCCATAACATGTTGTTGATACTTAAGCATATGAAATTGACAGTTTAATGCACTAACTGCCAAGGTTGCAGATGTATAAACCTTTTTTCCCCATCTGTCCAGTGCCCTTGAATCTCTGTCAGAGGGGGTAGGATTTTTTGCTGTTGAGGCCTTAACACCCTTTGGACCCAGTGAAATAGTTTCAGGATCAGCAGCAGGGTTTCTAAATAAAAATTTATGTGAGTCAGGGACCCTGTAATATCTGTCAGGCTTACTGGGAGCCAAAGGTAAGGAGTCAGGGGTCAAGCTGAAGTCTGAAAACACATCATCCACAATGTCTAAAACAGGGGGAATGGCCAAAGGCCTGTGCTGAGGGAGAAGAAGGAAATCCCTGAGCCTCTTTTTTGATTCTGAGAAGTCTTGACTCTCCCAGTGAAAATTCTCCCTCAAAGTATGCAAGGTTTCCCCAAATTAATAATCCTCAGGAGGAGAAGCAGATGGTATAGACTCCTCTGCATCAGAATCCTCATAGGGAGGTATAGATAATTCCTGATCAGAAGAGGAATCAGAAGAAATAGAAACGTGATCTGAAGATTCATAATCAGTGTCTTGCCTATATCTGGAGGGGGATGGGTACCCCTGATCAAGGTAATAAGGTCTTCAGCCATTTTGATCATCTGTTTTTTAGACATAGAGGCCTGTACAAATGGCTCATGCGTCATTTTTTTTACTTTTAGAAGTTGCTTTTGGCTTTGGTTTTGCAGCTGTCGTCTGTTTGATATACAAATGTTGAGGTCTGAATACACCCTCAGAAGCCGGTGCCTGTTCAGCGGCTCCGGACCCATCCGAGGGAGATACATCCATCGGTCCAATACCTTGAGTATCTTGCGGCATGCTGGACTCCACATGGGTGGCGGTAGAGGCCTGCGACTCGAAAGTAGTGGGTATCAGGGGCTGCAAAAGCGCCTCACTGAGTACCGGCGAACCGGCAGCTGGCTTAGGAGAAACTTTGTCGTCGGTTTTGGATCTAGACTGCCTTTCTCTGTCCTTCTCTTTGCGTTTTTTATGTACTCCGGTAGTCGGATTGCTATCCGACGACATTTCTGGGTAGTTAAATCTGTTTCCAAAATACTTTGAGGCAAAAATATACCGACGCTTAATAGTGCGTTGGTTAAATCTAGCACAAAACCGACGGCCAGGCACGTTGTGATCAGGGCCTAGGCAAGGAATACAGTATGAATGGAAATCCTTATGATGTATTTGCTTCCTACAAGTAATACAATTATTAACTTTTTCTGACATTGGAATGGAGCAAGAAAAAAGTTTCCCCAATGGGGTACTTAGCTTTAGTGAAGACTTCGGTTCTGAAACTCAAACTCGAATATTTCAGTAGTCGGCCGACTGGCACTTGCGAAATGCTTCTGCTTCGGGCACTGCGCGGCAAGAAAGACTAAAGAAAATGGTGTCGGCTGCATGTTTTATACCCCGGACGACCTGACGTCATGGAAGAGGAGACAGCAACCGATGCAGGACCCAAGACTTTGGAATTCAGGCCGACTGAGGGCAACCTGCCAGCAGATTACCCAAATGTAATGACTGCAACAGTGAAACACAAAGAACATATACCATCCTTGTTCTGTTTGTGCATCGGATAGAATCTGCAAGAATTCTGTTGTATCTTGTATTCTTGCTCGGACATGTTTTAACAAAGGTCGTAGATATTTAGTTAGAAAGACTGACAAGTACTCCGTGAGGGAACCCGTCCCTGAGACAATAGGTCTACCTGGTGGATCCGATAAAGATTTATGAATCTTTGGTAGTAAATAAAAGTATTGTCTACTGGGGTCCATCACCTTCAGATGTTCAGAGGTGGCTTTGGAAATAATGCCCTGTTATTTTTATACCCTACACAGATTTTTTTTTTTTTCCTCAGGTAGACACCAAATGCTACTATATATGTGATGGGAAAGACAGAGGTAACTGGGAATATGTTTTTCAGGAGTGTAACAGGTTGGCGGATTTTATAAAATTCCTAACACAGTACTTTGTCAGAAACGTTGGGGGAGCAAATGGGAAATGATTATTTTGAGGTAGGATACAGGATATGAACCGCCTAAACATAGTAGGGTCTGACCATATTTAATCTACTGTCTGCCAAAAAAGCAATTACTAGAAAATCAAAATCTAAGCCAACTATAACTGAAGTACTGAATATGGTAAATGTGACAAAAGGAGGTGAGATATTTAGAAAAGAAAAGAAGCAGATTACATCAAAATAAATGTAATTTGTGGAAATAATACAAGCAGAAAAATAATCAAGAGAATGAATGATGTTTAAGGGAAGGCAGGAACTGAGCAATTTATATAATGTTGGAGTGAGTTCTTACTGTTAGAAAGAAATGAGTGTAATATATGTGTGCCTATGTCTCAAGTGATAATTTAATGAAGGTTTTATAAAAAACAAAAGGTATAATGAGAGATAACTGTCATCAAGAATGGTGAAATAAACAAACCACAAGGATGCAGAAATCAAATGCCCACCAATAGGGGCATTTCATACTCTCTGCTCCCTTCTTGATCAGCATTGTTCTACTAATACTATCAAATGTTTTGTTTCCACTTCACAAAACCACACTGCTCCAGATCTACATCATTTGGCAACACCTTTGCCATTCTCTTAGCTAGTACAGACATAAATATGTTATAATCATGGTTTAAAATTGAAACTGGTTTAAAAAAAAATTGAAATTGGTCTATATGAAGCTGGGTCTGAAGGGTCTTTAACCTTTTCGGGTACGAAGAAATGGAAACTATTCGGTTTTTCAAGCTTTTCTTGATACCAAAAAGGAAACGAAAATGACTCAGTTAATAAAATAATTAGCATACCATAATCAAATACAAAACAGAAATGCACAAAACAGAAATGCACAAAATATTTCAGAAAGACATTTTTGTGGGCCCATCACATAAGTCAGTTTCTACATCCCTGACAGACTTTTATAACAAAGCCTACAATGTCACCTTATAGTTAGTGACTATTAGAACCAAAGTGAAGTCAGTGCGTCAAGTAACATTTGCCTCACAATTTGTCCTTCAGACTCTTCTGCCTGTCAGAAGGGAATGTGTAAGCACTGCTTCTATCACATACTAAATGACTTCCTGCTACACTGCACTTTCATTAGAGTGAGATGCAAACATAAACATAAGATAAAACATTACCGATTTCAGCATTTCCCACATGATAAGGCCAGCCTACCTGGGAATGCTAATGCCTGTTTCAGGAAAGCCGGTGAAAATTGCTGTGCATGTAAAAACATTTGACGATCTGGTATGTTTTAAGAAATCTGATTAAACATGGGATAAAATCTAATGCTTCTATGCCCTTAATTATAAATGAATAGTAACAGAATAAGGGACCATACCGTGTTTTTTTTCCAAGTGTCTATGTCGCAATACAGGGATCCTAAGTGAAAGGACAGCAGTGGTAGAGTTTTCAGTAGAACCTAGAACAGAAGCTGCTGTTAAAAAAAGGAATAATTAGTACAGCATACAACATACTGTATGACAGCTATAAGAATTGCCAAGAGAGACTGGATAAGCAATTCAAAAAGAAACAATGTAGGGATACATGTATGTCTCCTAAATATGCAACAAAGTCTAGAAGATTTAGGATCTTTGCCTGAAAGTGTTTACATAGGCATTTTATACCTCAAGTAGACTCCAAATAATTTTTCCTCAAACAGCAAATGTTGGAGGTGAAATGGGGAAGAAAGAGGTAACTGGGAACATATTTTCTGGGAATGTAATGAACTGCCAGACTTTAAAGATTCTGTGACATACTGGATGAGCAAGCTGGTGTAAATAAGGAAATTATTTTTTGAGCTATGATACAGAATCGGAATTGCTAGACATAGTAAGACCTTGCTGAGTGTAATTATGGTGGCTGCCAATAAAGCAATTATTACAAAATAGAAATCAAAGTCTAAACCAACTTTATTAGAAGTAGTGAAGACAATAACAGAGATAAAACAATTGGAACTGAGATCTTTAGAAAAGGGTAGGAGCAAAATACATAGGGAAAAAATTGGGAATTGTGGGAGGAATGAGGTTTAAAAGAAGGTAGGATTTGAATAAGCTATGTAATGTTTGACTGACAATGACTGGATAGATTATAATTGATGTTTACTACTGACGTTTACTACTACAATCATGTCAATATGATTTGTTTTCATTTATATAAATGTATGACTGTCTATATCATACATTATAATTTAATAAAGGTGGCTGTGGTGGTGCAGTGGTTAGCGTTGTCGCCTCACAGCAAGAGGCTCTCTAGTTCAATTCTCATCTGAGGTGCCTTCTGTGCAGAGTCTGCATGTCCTCCCTACAGTCATGTGGGTTTCCACTGGGTGTTCCGGTCATCTCCCACATTCCAAAGACATGCAGTAGGTGGACTGGATATTCTGTGCAAGTGATTGGTATGAATGAACCACCACAGCAGGGCTAGTCACCCTGTGTTGTAAACCTTGGCTCGAGATGGTGGTCACTGCTGAAGTGACACCCCGACTCCATGTGCAAAATGGGAAAGTGATTGAGGATGGATGGATGGAGGGGGCAACACTTTTTCTGCAGTTAAAGGGATTGTCACTATGGGGATATCGGAGAAGAGACAATCTTTTCCATTTATCCTTTCAAGCACAGTTGCTAGTGGGTATGGGTGAGTCTCAGACCAGCCAGCACAGGATGAGCCACTTTATGAAAAGCTGTACAGAATTCCAGCAAAACCATGCAATTCTCTTCTGGGGGAATCTCCTTTAAGATCAGCCAGTCCCACAATTGTTTTTTTTTTACTCTGCAACCCCTTATGGGGGAATCTTCTTTAAAATCTGCCAGTCCCACAGCTGACTTTTCTTACTCTGCAACTAAAAGCCTGCAACACAGGGCTTAAGAATCTTTCCACCTACATTACAATTCACACACACACACACACACACACACACACACACACACACACACACACACACACACACACAATACTACTCATCTGAAGGAACAAAAATTTCAGTCTCCTCCTGTACAGCATTTACTTCAGAGAAAACAAATATCATTACCCTCTACATTCGCGTAAAACAGAAAGTATTCAACTGATGTGCCATCAAAGGCAAAGTATAAAAAGTGAGTCACGTGTGTTTATCTTCCCCAGTGGCAAATCTAACAATAAAGAAGCAAAGGCTAAGATGTATTAAGCTGTCTGACAGCATTTCTCACGGTTAGGTTAAATCACAAATGAGCAGCAGTGCTACAGTATAAGTAGAGGTGCAGAAGCACACTAAAGTTGACAGTGCAGTCTAGAACTACTGAGTGGAAGCAATGGCAAAAGTGGCAAATACAAAAATTGGCAAAAAAACAGACTCCGCCCCCCCATGACAATGGCGTGGTTAGCATGAAGGCTAAATAAGGAGAATCAGCAGGATTCACTGATGCAAAAGAATGAAAGCAAGATGTCAATACTTAATGGCAGAAATACCCCCCCCCCCCAGTTAGTAAATAATTATTCTCCTACTTGTTTTTACGAAGCTCTATGGGTGACAGAGCAGTTCACATCTACAACAAAACACGTAATTAAACTTCTAAGACAGGGCAACTATGGGAAAGAGAGTGCATAAACATATCATGACAACAGCCAATTAAATGGAAGAAAATTAAGTGTTATGAGCAAAAACAAAAGAAGCTAGTGAAAAAACAAAAGGCAAGTTTACTCTCTTCTGACCTTAACCTTGCAAACTGAAAATTGTAATCAAGATGGTAAGAGACAAGTTGTTGCAAACAAACAGAAATTCTTTTGTAAAGTACGACAACAAAAGGAATGCTCAAAACCAGCACATTCTGAGAAGTACAAAATGAAAACATGAACCCTAAAAATAGTTATACAAAATAAACCCAGTATTACACATCAGTAGTAAATTGCTAACATCTTCTAGACCACATTGGTAAAGTTTTGTTTGATTACCTTACAGAAAAATTACAAAACCAAGATGAAATTATTTTCTTTTCTCTTTTTTTTTTGTGCAAAATCTTTTATTTCTTTTTTTATGAAAACATATGCAGTGAGCATAACAATAACTGACAGGTAGCAGTATCACCAGTGAATACATTGCTGATTAAAAAAACATAAAAGCAAAATAGTGAAAACTATTTACACATACGCCAAAAGTCCATCAAGATTAAACTATTTTCTAATCTGTTACTAAAGTAGTATAACATTGTGTGAATCTGTTGAGAATATGCTGTTACATGACACATAATTCAATAAAGCCTACACTGTGTACACGATATGTATTTAAGAACATTCCTACCACATTTTTTTGTGCTTTCTAGTCACTCAGAAAGATCACACTACGTGTACATGAAGTCTACACTTTGTAGTAACTTTTATGAACCCCTGTCAATATTTAAAGCTGGAAGAGTATCCCTAGGAAAACTAAAATTAGGAGGAAGAAGGTGTAAGTTATGTCTGTGCTGTATGTTTACTCAGAACGGTATACACTTAGTGTTAACTTAGTGCAGGTGGTACTGAATCTCAGGGCAAGTGAATGGGGAAAACATATATATATATATATATATATAATGCCTTACATAAAGTGTAGAACAAGACTCCTATCAACAAAAGCTAGGTCATAAAGACTAAATCAATAATGTCACCCTTGACAAACAGACACTGGGCCTGAAGCAAATTTCTACTGGGATTCCAAAATATGTTCGGGGTGAAGTGGATAAATCAGCATACAAGCAGAAGAATAATTCCACACAGTGTCAGATGCATACTGCTTCTATGGCTAGTAAAGTTAGGAAGAAGGGCTACTTAAGAATTACAGAAAATACATGCCATGCATACTTCCTGAAACAAACGTGGCAGAAAGCCAAGAAAAATATTTGCCATTGAAACACGTCAGCTTGGTAGAAAACCAAGATAAACATTTGCTTCTAATCTTTTTTAATGAAATCCAGCAGTTAAACTTCACAAATAAGGTACACACCTGGAAGACAGAGAAAATACTTTTTCCACAGCAAATGCATCAGAAAGTATATTGTGAAAGTTAATACATGTAGGTATGATGAACATCACAAAGATTTCACAAGAAGTCAAAGTCTCTAGCCAGAATGAAGCAAGAATAAGGAAATGCAGCAGTACCAAACATAACTATGAACACAGCAGTCATCTTAAAACCTGAAACATATATAATGCAAGTGCTCCTTCCAGGAAAGGGGGGGGGGGGGGCTCTACTGCTGCCAGGGCATCATATCCTGTCCATCTCTGAAACTTGGTTAAAACCCCATATAAAAGATTACGAAATAATAACACCCAACTATTCTACCATTAGAAAAGATAGAACCCACAAAAAAGGGGGAGGAGTAGCTCTCCTATACTTATCCTCCTTGTCAGTTACTCCCTATAACAAACCTACTCCCCGCTTCAATAATGCCAAATTACTCCTAACTCTAATAAACACAAGCACA
Source organism: Protopterus annectens (assembly GCF_019279795.1). NCBI lineage: Eukaryota > Metazoa > Chordata > Ceratodontiformes > Protopteridae > Protopterus > Protopterus annectens. Next base: position 637,730,241 of record NC_056736.1, on the reverse strand, counting down.
TATGTATAGCCTCCCTTTACATCCCCCCCCCCGGTGACAATATTTCTACACTCGAGGACATCCTCTCCTGGCTTTCTACCAACATTAGCAATGAAACAATAATTTTGGGAGACATGAATATCAACTGGTCCTCCATTCAGTCTCCCACAAACCCACTTAACATCAACCTCTATAATTTCTCACAGCTAATCAACTCCATAACTCGAACCTCAAAAAACCTCTCCAGTGGTAGTACCCTAGACTGGATTTTAGTCTCTCACCCCCATTATTTCTCTGACAGTGGCACCCTTCCCGATCCCCTTAGTGACCACTTACCCACATTCACACATCAACTTCCTTCACCCTTACACCTTACTCATAATTATATTACTACTCGCTACCAAAAAAAGTACAGTTTTGTACCTAGCATAAATGTAGATGTTCGAAGATCCACATTGCTGCAGTCCTTACATATGGGTAGTCCGCTGTCCTCGGTCGGCCCGAATACCAAAGTATTAGGCTGACGTCGGTCAAGGCGCTTAAAACTGACATCAGGACGTCAGGGTACAAAAGCGCATGACCGACGTCATTTCCTCAGTCTTTTCTTGCCCCAGATGTCAGAAGGCCCTAACAAGAAAGGCCAAAGCCAAAAACCAGCAAAACCTAAACAACCACCCGTGCACTAACCATATTTACACTATGTACAACACAAACCACACCACCACCTTCAACAACAGAGGGGAAGGCGGGAGGGTAAATTGGACTGCAGCAATGTGGATCTTCGAACATCTACATTTATGGTAGGTACAAAACTGTACTATGTTCTTCATCTCACATTGCTGCAGTCCTTACATATGGGTAGAATCCCAAAGCAGAGGTAAGGGAGGATGGCAAAACTATAAGGAATTAGGAGCTGCCAACATGCCTTGCAAAATTGCAGTTGCAAATCCAGCCCTAGATTTAGAGTGAAGTGGAAGGTGGTAATGCTTAGAGAAAGTATGCACTGAACTCCAAGTAGCTGCTTCCAAAATATCTTTAGTAGCCACCCCTTAAAAGGCTGTAGAAGTGGCAGTAGCCCTAGTGGAATGAGGCCTAATCCCAGCTGGAATCTCCTTACCATGATGGGAATAACAGAAGGCAATACAAAACCCAATCCACTTAGAAATAGTTTGTTTTGACACAGGTTTGCCCTGAGAACCCAAAGCAAAAGAAACAAACAACTGCTGAGACTGCCTGAACCCTTTAGTTCTGTTCAAATAATATCGCAACTGTCTGTGTATATCCAAAGTGTGCAAAATCCTTTCCCCTTTATTTTGGGGGTTTGCATAAAAAGTAGGCAAATGAATAGTTTGGTTTAAAGCCACACTAGAAACCACTTTAGGCATAAAAGAAGGGTTAGTACGCAAAGACACCCTGTCCTTGTGGAAAATTAAGAAAGGCTCAACTGCCATAAGGGCCTGTAATTCAGAAACCCTTCTCGCAGAGGTAATGGCCAACAAAAAAGCAGTCTTCCAAGATAAATATTTCAACTCTGCCGATGCTGCAGGCTCAAAAGGTTGTAGAGTGAGTTTCTCCAACACAAAATTGAGATCCCAAGCAGGAGTAGGAGCTCTACGTGGGGTCTTATATTTTTGCCCCTCTAAGGAATTGCTTAAACAAAGGCTGAGAAAATAATGGTGGGTCACAGTCATAGTGAGCAGAAATTGCTGCAGCATGAACCTTTATAGAGGAGAAGGACAAACCCTTGTCCAATAACTCAGTAAGGTATTGAAGCTAACACTTAAATTAGGTTTAGAAACATCAAAATCCTTTGCAGTACTCCAAAACAAAAATCTCCTCCATTTATCTGCGTAAACTTTCCTTGTACTAGGCCTTCTGGCCTCCAAAATAACATTCAAAACTTGTTGTGGAAGCTGAGACCCTCCAGGGTTTAAAACAGAATATGCCAGGCTGTCAGATGTAGAGAATGAAGTTTGACATTGAGTAAATGACTGTTCTCCTGAGACAGCAGGTGAGGAATCGAAGGCAAAGGCCATGGAGGCTCCTGTACCAGACTTCTCAGTAATGGGTACCAGTGCTGTCGAGGCCAATCTGGAGCTATTAAAATCATGTTTGGCTTGTCCTGTCTGACCTTCAGCAGTACCTTTGGGAGGAGAGGCAGAGGTGGAAAGGCATACACGTGAAGATTGCTCCAATTGAATGAGAGAGCATCCACTTTCCAAGCCGAGGGATGAAACCTTTTTGTGCAAAACTTTGGCAGCTGGTAATTCAGTGGAGAAGCGAACAGATCTATGTCTGGAGTTCCCCATAACACTGTCAATCTCTGAAATACATGAGGATCCAATTTCCACTCGTGGGGATCCATAATTTGTCTGCTCAACACATCTGCTAAGGAGTTCTGTGCTCCTGGCAGAAACCTTGCCTGAAGATTTAGCTGTACACTGAGAGCAGTCTCCCACAAAATCATTGCTTGTCTGCATAGAGGATAAGAATGCGTTCCCCCTTGCTTGTTGATGTACCACATGACAGTTGTGTTGTCTGTTTGAATCAACACCTGCCCTGGAAGAAGTAAATCCTTGAAAGCTATCAATGCAAATTGGACTGCTAACATCTCCTTCAAGTTGATATGTAGATGTTGAAGTCTGGCAGGCCACGTGTCTTGTATCCATCTTCCATTTAGATGAGCTCCCCAAGCTTTGTCTGAGGCATCTGTCGTTAAAATCTGACTCACCTCTGGCCGGGTCACAGAGAGTCCCTTGTTTAGGTGACATTCCTGAGCCCACCACAAAAATTCCTTTTGAATGCAAGGTATTATTTGAATGACAGTGTCCAAATCTTGGCAGTGCTGTGTCCATACATTCTTGAGATACCATTGTAGCTTCCTCATATGCAGTTTGGCATTGGGAAGTACCAGAATACAAGATGCCATGAACCCCAAGGCTTGAAGGACTGTCCTTGCAGTCAGCCTGGACTGATGAGACAACTGATGGAAGTAAAGAGAAAGATTCTTTTGTTTGTCCGGGGTCAAAAAGGCCATCTGGGATGCTGTATTCAGTCTCACACCCAGAAAGCACATGTCCTGAGAGGGTACTACACTGGACTTTATTTCGTTCACAGAATACCCCAGGCATCTTAACACTGCCATCACATACTGTAAATGATGAAGAAGTTCGTCCTTTCCTTGGGCCAGGATCGGGCAATCGTCCAAATAAGGATAAATTTGTATTCCTCTTAGCCTGAAAAAGCTACCACTGGAGCCAGAACCTTCGTGAACACTCTGGGCGCAGTAGATAAGCCAAAGGGCAATGCAGAGAACTGATAATGTGAAGTCCCAGCCCGAAAACGCAGATACTTCCTGCAACTGGGCCTGATAGGAACATGAAGGTAAGCCTCCTTGAGATCCAGGGTCACCATCCAGTGATCTTTTCCCAGCAGAGGTAAAAGCTGTTGTAACGTTAACATTTTGAACTTGGGAATGTCCAGATATGTGTTGAGGATGGATAAATCCAAAATTGGTCTCCACGTGTTTCCTTTCTTTGGTACTAGAAACAGGCGAGAATAAAATCCTAGGCCCACTTCTGGCAGAGGAACCGGTTGTATGGCCCCTATTTGAAGTAGTAGAGAAATTTGATTGCGAGCCTCTAGTCTTTGCTGAGGAGGAACGTCCGGCATGCCTTTGAAAGGAGGCAAGGTATGGAAATAAAACTTGTAACCCTGGTGTATGATATCCAATACCCATTTGTCCTGGGTAACCAACATCCAATTTTCCTTGAAGAGTGCTAACCTTCCTCCCAAAGGTGCTGCCAGGCAAGAAGGATCTGGCAGCTGCAAAGGTAGGTCATTGGGCCTGTTTACGAAAGGACTGGCCGCTGCCCTCACCGAAGATTGTGCAGGGAACTCCCTGTTCTAGGCCTGAAAGAACTCTGAGCTCTGCCCCTACCACGTCTAGATCTACCCCTAGACTGAGAATCATAAGAAGGATACGTCCACCCCTTAGCAGGCCAATTCCTACTAAACTTGGAGGCTGAACTTGCAAAAATCTTTAACAGTCTGCATAGACTTAGCCTTGTCTTCCATTTTCTTCAAGACTGACTCCACAGGTGAACCAAACAACACATCAGACTGCAAAGGAGCATCCAAAATCCTTGTCTTAACATGGTCAGATAAATTCTGATCCTTCAACCAGGCATGCCTGCGAAGAACTGAGCCAGTGGCAGCCACCCTAGACGAGGCCTGCACAGCATCAAAACCACACTGTAAAGAATGCTTACCCACCTGTTCAGAGACATGCACCAAATCTTGCAATTCTTTACACTCAATGCCTTCCGCCAGAGCATCCACCTTAGACTTCAACTGGGAAAGAAGAAAGTTTTGATATTTCAACATATGAAACTGGCAATTCAAAGCCCTCATAGCTAAGGTAGAAGATGTATAGACCTTTTTTCCCCATCTATCCAAAGCTCTGGCTTCTTTATCTAAAGGAACCGGATTTTTTACAATAGAGGCCTTGACACCCTTAGGTCCTTGACTAATAGTTTCTGGGTCCGCCCTAGGACTCTTATAAAGATATTTGTGAGCCTCAGGCACCCTGTAATACCTATCCGGCTTAACAGGAGCAGGCGGCAGAGAATCAGGATTAAGTGAAGCCTCTGCAAACACATCTTCCACAACATCCAGAACAGGGGGTATAGCCAAAGGCCTATGCTGGGGTAACAGCAGAAACTCCCTAAGCCTTTTCCTAGAATCAGAGAAGTCCTGACCTTCCCACTTAAAATGTTCCCAAATAGCATGAAGAGTCTCTGAAAAAGAAAAATCCCCTGGAGGAGAAGCAGAAGGAGTGGAATCATCTGCATCAGAATCAGAATAAGGAGAGTACTCCTGCAAGTCTTCAGCCGAAGACTCTGAAACATCCGAAGCCTGTTCAAAACTTCCCAACTCTGGCTCCACCCTAGGCCTCTTATCAGGAGGGGGCATAGAACCTCTAATCAGAGTAATCAAATCTTCTGCCATTTTAAGCATGTGCTTCTTAGGCACAGACCCTGCTGAACTAGGAGAGACCCCAACAGGAGCTAAAACTGGCCTGCCTCTGGGAGAAGCCTTGGAAACCGAAGGAGAAGGCCTAACCACCCTAGGAAGGGAGGGGAGTACAGTAACTTGAGAAGCCCCTTCGGCCTGACCTGCCTCCTGAGAGACTACTTCCTGCAAAATCAAAGTCTACCCCTAAGACTCCAGAGAAGTCTCCGTCGGAACCACCGGTTCCACTGAAGCCTCTAAAGAACCGGCGTCCGGAACGGACGACTCATCTTGCCTGGGTTTAACTGCTTTGTCTTTGCGCTTCTTTGCAGAAGCGGGCGCCGGAGAATCCGACGGCATATTATAATTGCACCGCTTCCCAAAGACCAGCCTAGCACAATCTAACCTTCGCTTAATAGTGCGTTTATTGAACCTAGCACAAAAGCGACACCCAACAACGTCGTGCTCAGGCCCCAAACAAGGAATATACAAAGAATGATAATCCCTATGCGGTATCTGTTTCCCACAAGAAATACAGTTATTCACTTTTTCTGACATCCGGTAAAATACTGAGGCAAGAAAAAACCAGAATAATCCCCAACGGGGTACTTAGCCAACTTGGATTCGGTCTGAAACTCCGAATTCGAAAAATTTCAGAACGCCGAACGGCACTTGCAACGCTGCTTCTGCATCGGACCATGCGGCAAAAAAGACTGAGGAAATGACGTCGGTCATGCGCTTTTGTACCCTGACGTCCTGATGTCAGTTTTAAGCGCCTTGACCGACGTCAGCCTAATACTTTGGTATTCGGGCCGACCGAGGACAGCGGACTACCCATATGTAAGGACTGCAGCAATGTGAGATGAAGAACATTTTCAACCCCATTACATTTTTTAACTTTCTAAAAGCAATAAACTGGAACACTCTAAAAACTCTACCTCTGGAAAATGCAGTTGCCCACTTGAACTCAACCTTCTTAAACCTCCTAGATCACCATGCTCCCATAAAGACAAAAAGAACAAAAATCAAAACTGCCCCTTGGCTAACCAAAAACACACTAGTAACCATGCGCCACAGAGATAAAGCTTGGGCACATTACCAGAAAAATAGGACTCCCCCACCCATAATGAATACAAAACACTTAGAAACAAAGTACAAAAGCTCATCATCACTGATCGACAGAATTACTTCTCCATACTCCAAAGCAACAATAAAACAAACCCTCAAAAATTCTGGAAAGGAATCTCCACCCTCCTTACTCCCACTCCCAGCAAAACAGATAACCCCAGCCCAGACCCTAATGCTCCAGACATAGATTTGGCTACACAATTTAACTCTTTTTTTTCATTGATTCTATTTCCCAACTAACCTCATCATTCTCTAACATCACCGGACCCTCCACTTCACCCCCATCCTCCTCTACCAACACTACATCCCCACTTCTGCTTCTCCTTTCATTTCTTCTCCATCACCTCCACCCTCAAATACCCCCTCTTCCCACTCTCCACCTTTCTCATTAAAACCTATACCCACATCTACCATAAAAAAACTCCTTCAGAAACTGAAGCCATGCTCTAATGCCCCCAATAACATTCCTTCATACTTTCTTAGCATAGCTGCCGAAGCCATTGCCTACCCCATCAGCATTCTAATCAACCACTCTAACCAAGAAAGTATAGTACCCCAAATTTGGAAAAATGCTTTTATCATATCTCTGCATAAAGGTAGCAACAATAACAATATCACTAATTTCCGTCCCATCACTATTCTGTCTCCCATCTCTAAACTCCTAGAAAAGTGTATCCATCTACAACTCCTACCACATCTCTTAGACAATCACCTACTAACTCCCACACAACATGGTTTTAGACCCTGTCACAGCACTATGACAGCCCTTCTTTCCTTCCTACAAACTGTGAATAAAGCCCGGGACTCTGGGCACATTATTTTTACCCTCCTACTTGACCTCTCTAAGGCCTTTGACACTATCTCTCACAATCTACTTCTAACTAAACTCTCTAAGCTTAACCTATCACCTTCCTCTTTGAACTTGTTCACCAGCTACTTATCCAACAGATATCAAGCAGTAAAATGGAAAAAGGCCACCTCCTCATTCCTTAACACCCCAACTGGAGTTCCCCCAGGGATCCATATTGAGTCCCCTCCTCTTCAATACATTTATAAATGACTTCAGCGACTCCATCCCTTTCACAAATATTTATTTTATTTATTTATTTATTGACATTTGTTAACCGGGTTTGTCCAACTGGGCTTGTGGCCCATTTTCAGTGGAGACCCGAGGAGAAAAGCTCCCATTTTAAAATTTTAAAACAAGTACAATTTTAAACAATATTGATAAAATAGCAGTTATAGCAAAACGATTCACATATGTTGGGTTACATACATAAAGTTAAAGTTGCATTAAAAAGAAGCTAAGTAACAATTTTACATTGATATAGTTCAATAGTTCAACAATAAACATTTTTTGTTTGTATAAAATTGTGCGAATGCATAGTAGACACATTGGAGAGAGAGGTGTAATGAGGTACTAAGTATGGTCCTTTTGAGGGTACATAAAGGGAAGGAAGACTAGGTAGGGTCATGGCAACGGCAGGTTCTGGAATTGAGAAAATAAGCTTTTAGTTCATTTTTAAAGTGTGAGGTGTGGGAGATTGAACGTAAGTCAAGGGGAAGTTTGTTCCAAGCATGGGAAAGGGAGTGTTTGTAGAGTAGTTTGCCTACTTACCTTTTTGGGTGGTAGATATCAAGTAATTGTTGGTTAGAAGTACGGAGGGTCCGGGATGGGATGTAGATTGAGACTAAGGAAGATAGAGATGGACAGAAGGAGGGTTTATAAAGAATATAGTGTAGCATATGAAACTGATAAGATAGCAGAAACTGGAGAAGTTCAAGCCATTGAAGAGAGTTTAAAGAAATGCAGTGGTGTGAGTTGTATGGAGAGTTAGTAATGAATCTGGCTATTTTATGGTATGTCTGTTGCAATTTGTTTAGAGTGGAGGCCTGGATATTGGTAAGAACTGGGGCGGCGTATAAGAGGGAGGGGAGGAGGAGTGCCTGGCCCAGGGTAAGTCTAGATTCAGGGGTTAGGAATTTTTTGTTCCGATATAGCAGACCTAGTTTCTGGGGTTTTTTCTTTATACACTGGAGTATGTGTAGGTTGAACAATTAGTTATGTACTCACCATAACGCTAGATGTATGTAGTCCATCTCGCCTCACATTCTTCACTTGTGGGTTCGGAGCCGAATGTCGGCTCCGACTCAGCCTATCTACTAGCTCGAAAGTCTTTGATTGGCTGGGCTAAGATGGTATCCCACAATACACTGCTCCACATCCCCAGATCTAGTTTGTTGCCAATAGAAAAATCATATCTATCGCCCAAACACACACACATACTCATGACAACGAGGTCCAACAAATTGTCCAAAGGGACTAGTGACATGAGGTATACCAGGGGATCCTTCAAATCCTCCAGGCGTGGGGGACGGTGGGTAATGAAGAATGTGAGGCGAGATGGACTACATACATCTAGCGTTATGGTGAGTACATAACTAATTGATGTTATGTAGTCCTATCTCGCCTACATTCTTCACTTGTGGGACAGCGTCCCTAGCACCTACATCCTGGTTGGCTCAATGGAAAATACTCCTGAGTACTGTGGAGCCAAAAGATGACCTGCCCCTGGACACCACATCCAATTTGTAATGGGAAACAAACGTATGAGGAGAAGCCCATGTTGCAGTCGCACATATATCATCCATAGATAACCTAGCCTGAAAGGCCGTGGAAGTGGAAACTGCTCTGGTAGAGTGTGCTCTGACTGGAAAAGGCAGGCTCTTTCCCCCTGCCTGGTAAATAAAGGAGATGCAACCAGCTAGCCACCTAGAAATGGTGACTCTGGAGACCGCAGACCCCAAGCGATTTTCCGAGAACTAAACGAAGAGCTGGTCTGACTTCCGACATTCTTTAGTCCTGTATAGATAAAAGCGTAGTTGCCTATGAACATCCAACAGGTGAAACTGGTACTCTGCCTTATTAGAGAAGTTGGGGAAGAAAACCGGCAGCTCAATGGACTGATTAATATTAGATAAGGAAGCCACCTTGGGAAGAAAGGACAGGTTTGGTCTGAGAGAGACCCTATCTTTATGGAATATCAAATATGGGGCTTGACTGATAGGGCCTGGAGTTCTGATACTCTTCTGGCCGATGTAATAGTTATCAGAAAAGCAGATTTCCATGTAAGGAATTTTAAATCGCAGGAAGCCACGGGCTCAAATGGTGGGAGAGTGAGGGCCTGCAGAACAAAATTGAGGTCCCAGGGCATAACAGGCTGAGATACAGGGGGGCGAAAGAGAAGAGTACCTTTCATGAAAGCTCTACACAGCCTGTGTGCCATTAAGCTAGGTTCATAAGCCACATGGTAATTAGAAATAGCCGCTAGCTGAACTTTGATGGTGGTTGAGGCAGACCCTTGGTAGAATAAATGAGACAAAAATTCCAAAACAGAGTCAATGGGAGCCGTGTAGGGGTCAATACCTTTTGACTGGGCCCATATCGAAAACCTTTTCCACTTACTAGAGTAGACCTTCCTAGTGGACGGCTTATGAGAGGACAAAAGAATATGGGCTACATCAGGAGAAAAATCGTGACATCTGACTACGGATGGAAGTGGAGTAGCCAGGCGGTCAGCCAGGGTGTCTCCAGGGAAGAGTGGAGCTGTCCCGACATATGAGTCAGCAAGTCTGGATGATGGTCCAGAGTCCAAGGAGCATCCACGATGTAAGGGTGAAGGAAGGGGAACCATACTGTCGAGGCCAGTGTGGCGCGATCAGAATCAATCTGCTTCCCAAGGATAGCGCTTTCTGGATCACCCTCGAGATAAGGGGGAACGAAGGGAAAGCATATAGCAGACCCGAGGGCCAATTGTGCGCCAGAGCGTCCCTTGGAGATCCCCCCGGTGGGGGGATCAGCGAGAAGTAGTCGCTGCATTTCGCATTGAGAGGGCTGGCAAAAAGGTCGCAGCAAGGCTGACCCCACTGGCTGAATATGCTGTCCACCACCTGGCGGTTCAGGGACCACTCGTAGGGCATGAGGATCGCCCTGCTTAGCCTGTCTGCAATCACATTGGTTTCCCCCAGGATGTGCTTTGCCACCAAGGCCCGCTGGGAAGCTGTCGCCCAATTCCACACTCTCATGGCCTCCCTGAATAGTGGGTACGATCTGGTTCCTCCTTGTTTGTTGAGATACCACACTACTGACATATTGTCCGAGTGTATCGCAATAGTCCCTATGGGGAGAACATCTTGAAGCGCCTGCAACGCTAGGAGCACTGCCCTCATCTCCAGGACATTAATGTGCAAGTCTATCTCGTGCTCCTGCAACGTGCCTTGGACCATCCTGCCGAGATAATGCCCCCCCCCCCATCCTATCCGGGAGGCGTCCGTGGTCACTGTGGCTACCGGGTTGGGTGAAACAAAGGGTTTCCCTACATCTAAACTGTTGGTGCATAGCCACCAACTGAGGTCTTGCTTGCATTTGCCTGTGATTAAGATTGGATGGGATAGTGGTAGTCTTTGAAAGGACCACTGGGCGAATAGGAGCCACTGTAGGATCCTTATATGCAACCTCGCTAACAGTTCATGATAGGGAAAGACCTTGTCTGCCATGGGAGTCTGTCTTTCCCTCCCATCATCATGATCATGATAGTGGATGCCATTGTCCCGAGTAATTGAAGCACTAGTCTTGCCCTCACGCGTGTCAGAGGCATCATCATCCGAACCTGTCGTTGTAACCCTGTGATCCTTTCCATAGGTAGGAACGCTCTCAACCAAATAGTGTCCAACTCTGCTCCTATAAATAAGACACGCTGTGAGGGTAGCAAGGCAGATTTTTTCCAGTTTATTGTGATGCCTAACTGGTGATAAAGATCGATAACAGTATCTCTGTTTTGAAGAAGTAGATGCTTGGTGGGGGCGGATAGGAAACACCTGGAATCCTTGACGTCTAAAGTGAGCCGTCACCACTGCCATGCACTTGGTGAACACCCTGGGGGTTGTGGTGCCTGGTGCCCAGCCAGAAGCGTAGATGACATCTGGATGCTCTGTCCATTTTGACGTGGTAATAAGCATCCTTCAGGTCGACGGAGCACATCCATACTTCCTTTCCCAATAATGGGAGAATTGATTGTAGCGTGACCATCCGGAAGTTGGACTTGTGTACATAATGATTGAGTCGGCTGAGATCCAAAATGGGTCTCAGGTCCCCCATTCTTTTCGGCACCAAAAAGAATCTCGAGTAAGTCCCTACTCCGATCTGGTCTGGGGGGACTGGTTGGATGACTCCTTTTTCTAGCAGTTGAGAAACCTCTGTTGCTGCCTGACCCCTTTGACTGGGTGGAACGTCTGGGATCCTTTTGACGGGAGGAGGTGTGGAGTGAAATGGGATGGTGTAACCTCTGGCGATTATCCCTAATACCCATTTGTCCTGGGTGATGTTGACCCAGGCTTCCGGATACTGGGAAATTTGACCCCCGACTGGCTCCGGAGAAGCACAGCCAGGCACACCCTCAGGAATGAGAGTATGGGGAACCGCGGAAGAAATCACGGTCCCCCGAATTGCGGGGGCCCCCTCTGCCTCTGGGGCGACATCTCCCTGAATACGACACCCCCCCTGCCTCGGGGGGGGGGTCTCACCCTGTGCGGTAGGAAAGGACCTTTGCGATTTTTTGAACCACATCTTTCCCCCTCGCTGAGCCTTGGAATAAGGCCTCGATGGGAGGGAAAAACAGACTCCCATGGCAGACAAGGCCTTTCCCTCTTGCTCGCACCTGGTGAGCGTGTCTTTGACTTTGGTCCCAAACAAGGAGGAACTATCGAAGGGGGCATCAGTAAAGGAAGACTTAAAGGCCTCTGCAAAATGACACAGGCATAGCCAGGCTTGCCTCCTGAGGGCCACCCCTGAACTAGCCACCCTACTAGCTCCCTCGGCCGCATACGAAATCAGTCGCATGGACGAGTTAGCAATGGAGTTGAAGGTAGAGAGCTGAGCATTGACCGTTTGAGTCAAAGCCTCAGGTACATTACCCGTTAGAGTATCTCCTAACTCCTTAAGGAGATCTCTCTGGAGCCGCGTGAAATGAGACAAATAATTCAGGGACCGCAAGGTAATGGTCGCTGAAGACAGTGTACACTTCCCGTACCGATCCATCGTCCTAGACTCCTTGTTAGGGGGATGGACCAAAGAGGAAGACTCAGCAACTTCCTTCTGTGTGGCAGCTGCCACCACCATAGCATCTACCGGGACTCCCTTTGTCAAAAATTCTTTCCCTTGGGGAGCAGACAAAAATCTGTTGGGGCGTCTAGGAACTGGCTCCATGGAGTCAGGAGTCTCCCACACCCTTCGACAAATAAGGTCCAGGAGCTCATCGAAGGGTGGAGATACCCAGGAGGCAGAGGGCTGGGTGCCAAAGGCCTTAAGGAATACTGACTCCTCCTCGGAGGGGGTTTTGGAAGGTCAGTCTCCTCTTTGTTTCAAAATCTCCAGGATATCGGAGGACGAAACATCCTCAGAGGAAGACTTAGGGGACCCCTCCGACTCCTCGAGGTCAGTATCGGAAGTCAGGGACTCGTCCTGGGAGTCTATGTGCTTCCTCTTGCAAGCTTTCTTTCTGGGGGGTTCCTCAGGCACAGACTCTGAGGGCCCCTCAGAAAGAAGGGGACCACTCATGGGGGTATCCTTAGGCCCTTGTGCCCTGCTGTCCAAGAATACGTGGATGTCAGAAGCCCTCGCCGGTGTCGTAGGGGACGGAAGGACTGATCCGAGAGAAGTAGCTGACCTAGCCAGCGCGCTCCGCATAGCCTCGAAGGCGGGACCTCCCAAATCGGAGGACCGACCACCTTCCAAGGCCATGATCGGGACCGGAGTCCCCGCAACCGAGGCACCACGGGGAAGGCTCGGCACCGACTGGTGCTCCGAGACATCCCCCTCGGGCCCGACAGAGGAGACCCGAGTCTTGAACCCCGTGGACGAAGCCGACAGGGTCGGAGCCGATGCCGGTACCAATAAACCCCGCTGGGGGATCGGCTCCGGCACAGGAACATCCCTTGGAGCGGAACTTACCGGCTCCAACGACAAGGATTTGCTCGGAGGAGGAATAGCAGGTACAACAAACACAGCTGGCTCAGGAGCCGAATGGGTCGGAGCCGAGAAAGGTTTAGCCAACGCCGACGACTGTAGGAGCCTCTGTACCACCCTATCTACATCCAAATCGGAAAGCCTGGAGGATTTGGAGGAAATGGATGGAGAAGCAGACCTCCTATCTGGAGAAGCTTGCCTTAAACTTGGCGAACGGCTCCGAATCGGTTCCAAAATTATCGGAGCGGCCGCAGACTCAGTCAATACAGTTACTTCCTGCGGCCCCCAAGTCGGTAGAGCCGAGGAAGCAGATTCCACAATGGAAATTTTAGAAGGTGGCTCCGAAACAATAGATGGAGCCGGCGACCTCTTCTTGGATTTGGAGGATTTAGACATCGACTGGGAGCTGGGAGCCGAACCTAAATCCTCCTCAAAGGACGGTTTTAGCAGTCCCTTTAGAATCAATTTGTTTTTCCTCTCTTGGAGCACCAGAGGACTAAAGGCGTGGCAGAAACTGCACGACTCCTGAAGGTGGATGGCTCCAAGACAGTAAACATAGACCGAATGTCCATCTGTGATAGACAACTTATAGGCACACTTAGTACACTTTTTAAAGCCCGAGGGCTTATGCTCTTTTTGTTCCTTAGACATTCTAACAAATAGTAGCAGCCGCTACCAAAAAGGTGGGAAACCGCTAACACAGAAAGCAGAAACACGAAAGAACACACACAAGGCACAAGGGAGAACCTCTAATTAAAAAGGTTCTCAACTTAAAATAAGAAAACTAACCAGACAAGCACACGAGGAGGACTAGGTCCTCTAACTTAACTGGGCCTAGCCCGAAGGTGTAAGGGATACCATACACAACACACTCACACTCTACAAAAACAAAGGAGCAACACCACTAAGAACCACTCTATTGAATAATAGAATTATTTCAGCCAAGAATTAACGAACAACTTTCCACAAAAAATTTACTTTTTCAATACTTAGCCACAGCCAAGTCGAGACCACGTCCGAGCTCTACAAGCGGCTAACGAGATCTGGGGATGTGGAGCAGTGTATTGTGGGATACCATCTTAGTACAGCCAATCAAAGACTTTCGAGCTAGTAGATAGGCCGAGTCGGAGCCGACATTCAGCTCCGAACCCACAAGTGAAGAATGTAGGTGAGATAGGACTACATAACATCTTGAGTTCGTCATTGATAATGACCCCTAGGAGTTTTGTGTGGGTGTCAGGTTGGATGTTTGTATTGTTAGAAGATGTAATAAAAAAGGAGGTTTTGTGATGAGAAAGAGAACGAAGAAGGAAAAGTAGGAGTTTGGTCTTTTTGGTATTTAGGATCAATAGGTTGTGAGAGAGCCATTGTTCAGTGGATAGTAGGGCCTGTTGGGTCAGGGACTGTAGTTCAGGAATGTTATTTGAGATGGATATAAGTGTGGAGTCGTCGGCATACTGAATAAGGGAGGATTCTTTGCATGAGCTGTAAAGATCACTGGTGAAAATGTTAAACAAAAGGGGTCCCAAGATGGAACCTTGGGGAACACCAGTGGAGATGGGAAGGAAAGGTGAGGAGGATGAGAGCCATTTGACAGATGGTTCCCTGCCAGATAGCTAACTATTAAACTAGGCAAGTGTGGAGGGGGATAGGAGGAGATCTGCGAGTTTGGATAGTAGTAGAGGATGACAGACAGTATCGAAGGCTATGAAGAGATCTAGGAAGAGACAAGAAATGAGTTTACTGTTGTCTAGGGCCTCTGCAATGATATGAGTAAAGGGGAGAAGGGCAGTGGTGGTGCTGTGGTGAGGATGAAATCCATGTTGGGTAGGGGTAAGTAAGTGGTGTTTGAGGAGGTAATTGAGAAGCTGTGAGTGAATACATTTTTCTAATATCTTGGAGAGGGGGGACAGAATGGCAATGGGTCGGTAGTTTGAGGGGTCAGTGGAGTTTCCATCTTTATGAAGAGGGATAGTGAAGAAAGATTTCCAAAGGGTGGGGACAGTTGATTCCAGAATAGATTGATTAATTAGTATAGATACAGGATAGGCAATTGAGTCAGCAGCAAGTTTGAGGAATGTAGAAGATAGAGTGTCAGTGGAAGGAGAGCAAGGGTTTAGCTTGAGTAGTAGAGATTTGATGTAAGTAATGGGAACTGGCTCAAAAGAAAACAAAGTTGTGTTAGTGGGACTTGGAGAGGTGGGTGTTGAAGTAGAGTTTGGCTTAGAAGTTACCAGATGTTGGATGGAAGAGATAAGGTGTTTATTCAGGAGGGTAGCTGTTTCCTGAGACGAAGAGTTAGGGCATGGGGAGGGATTAGAGAGCTTTCCAGGATAGAGGATGTTGTTGAGAGTTGACCAAAATTTTCGCGGATTGGATTTGTTGTTAAGCTGAGCAGAGCTATAGTATAACTTTTTGTCATTAGTTGTATGTTTTTTGCAAGGTTCCTCAGTTGCCTGTATTTTTGAAGACAAGGTGGTTGTTTAGTTTTAGTCCAGGTTTTCCAAGCATGATCTCTGTTTCATAAAACCTCAGCTTTGGCCGGCTAAGAACTTGCTATATTCAACTGGACGTATAAGAGAATTTAAGTACCTTTATCTGCTCTTTTGTTTTCAAAAAAATACAGTATTTAAATTGATTTTAACTGTGTGGAAGGAATATTAGCTGAACTGGAAGTTAGTCAGTGTTTGCTGAATTTTGTTATTTGCTAGTAATTACAGGTGTGCGGGTAGTCACATTCTTTGATTTCCTGTCCTTGCCTATTTAAGTGGTACAGTGTGAAATATTTTCTGCTTAAAAACCTCAGCTTTGGCCCGCTAAGAACTTGCTATATTCAACTGGACGTATAAGAGAATTTAAGTACCTTTATCTGCTCTTTTTTTCAAAAAATACAGTATTTAAATTGATTTTAACTGTGTGGAAGGAATATTAGCTGAACTGGAAGTTAGTCAGTGTTTGCTGAATTTTGTTATTTGCTAGTAATTACAGGTGTGGGAGTAGTCACATTCTTTGATTTCCTGTCCTTGCCTATTTAAGTGGTACAGTGTGAAATATTTTCTGCTTAAAAACCTCAGCTTTGGCTGGCTAAGAACTTGCTATATTCAACTGGACATATAAGAGAATTTAAGTAACTTTATCTGCTCTTTTTTTTCAAACAAATACAGTATTTAAATTGATTTTAACTGTGTGGAAGGAATATTAGCTGAACTGGAAGTTAGTCAGTGTTTGCTGAATTTTGTTATTTGCTAGTAATTACAGGTGTGGGGGTAGTCACATTCTTTGATTTCCTGTCATTGCCTATTTAAGTGGTACAGTGTGAAATATTTTCTGCTTAAACCCTCAGCTTTGGCAGGCTAAGAACTTGCTATATTCAACTGGACGTATAAGAGAATTTAAGTACCTTTACCTGCTCTTTTTTTTCAAAAAATACAGTATTTAAATTGATTTTAACTGTGTGGAAGGAATATTAGCTGAACTGGAAGTTAGTCAGTGTTTGCTGAATTTTGTTATTTGCTAGTAATTACAGGTGTGGGGGTAGTCACATTATTTGATTTCCTGTCCTTGCCTATTTAAGTGGTACAGTGTGAAATATTTTCTGCTTAAAAACCTCAGCTTTGGCCTGCTAAGAACTTGCTATATTCAATTGGACGTATAAGAGAATTTAAGTACCTTTATCTGCTCTTTTTTTCCCAAAAAATACAGTATTTAAATTGATTTTAACTGTGTGGAAGGAATATTAGCTGAACTGGAAGTTAGTCAGTGTTTGCTGAATTTTGTTATTTGCTAGTAATTACAGGTGTGGGGGTAGTCACATTCTTTGATTTCCTGTCCTTGCCTATTTAAGTGGTACAGTGTGAAATATTTTCTGCTTAAAAACCTCAGCTTTGGCCGGCTAAGAACTTGCTATATTCAACTGGACGTATAAGAGAATTTAAGTACCTTTATCTGCTCTTTTTTTCAAAAAATACAGTATTTAAATTGATTTTAACTGTGTGGAAGGAATATTAGCTGAACTGGAAGTTAGTCAGTGTTTGTTGAATTTTGTTATTTGCTAGTAATTACAGGTGTGGGGTAGTCACATTCTTTGATTTCCTGTCCTTGCCTATTTAAGTGGTACAGTGTGAAATAATATTTTCTGCTTAAAAACCTCAGCTTTGGCCGGCTAAGAACTTGCTATATTCAACTGGACGTATAAGAGAATTTAAGTACCTTTATCTGCTCTTTTTTTTCAAAAAATACAGTATTTAAATTGATTTTAACTGTGTGAAAGGAAAATTAGCTGAACTGGAAGTTAGTCAGTGTTTGCTGAATTTTGTTATTTGCTAGTAATTACAGGTGTGGGGGTAGTCACATTCTTTGATTTCCTGTCCTTGCCTATTTAAGTGGTACATTGTGAAATATTTTCTGCTTAAAAACCTCAGCTTTTGCTGGCTAAGAAATTGCTATATTCAACTGGACATATAAGAAAATTTAAGTACCTTTATCTGCTCTTTTTTTTCAAAAAAATACAGTATTTAAATTGATTTTAACTGTGTGGAAGGAATAATAACTGAACTGGAAGTTTTCACTCTGCTCTTCAGTTAGTCCCACCCACCCTCACTGTTTTTGTTTTGGTGTTAATCTTAGTGGCCTTGCAAGTGCCCACCCCTCTTGTAAATTTGTGTTTGGATACTCCTTCTGGGCCCATCTCATTTGCTCACTCATCTGAGTGCAGTGGGATCATATTCTGATTTCAGGCACTCCTACTGTGTACAAAGAGAGCATCTGGGAAACAGAAAAAAAAATTAAGCTTGTTTCCTGCCTTTCCTGCTAAGTGGTATAGACTATTTGTAGGCTTCTGAGCCCCTAAGCCCTTCTGTGTTGGAGGGAAGCCTTCTAGCTTATTTTTTTTCTTATAACTAGCCAGTTTTCTAGTTTCAGCACTCAAATCTGTTTCTTTGATCTCAGCACTTGTTCAGAAAAAAAAAATTCATCTGCTTTTACTTGTGTTTCTACCTACTTTATTTTACTTTTGCATCATCTTAAAAGTACTCAATTGTATTTATTACTGCTTGGTGTAACTCATTCTAAGCCTTTTGGTTTAAACACTTGGGCTTCGGACCAGTTGTTTTGCACTGAGAGGGTTTGTGGTCTGCACTGTAGTGGCAGAACAGGTAGCTTACATCCTTCTAGGTTGGGAACTGCTGATTGAGGGCTCAGTGTCTGTTATTCTAAAAGTGTATTAATTCTGGTTTAAGCACTTGGGCTTTCAGGCCAGTTATTTTACATTAAGAGGGTTCGTGGTCTGCACTCTTGTGGGAGGAGAGGCTGGACTCTGCCCTTCTGAGCTGGGAATTTCTGGTTGAAGGCTTATAGTGCATGCATATCTGAACTGCTTCTTACTGAAGTTGGTGCGCCTTGTTTGCTGTGGCATAGACTGGATTCGGGCCTGCTGGATCTAGCTTTGTTTGTGTAACTTGAGCACTAATCCAGGCATTCTCTAAAGTATTCAATTGTATTTATTACTGCTTGGTAGTAACTTGATTAAAGTGTAGCTATCATTCTAAGTCTTTTGGATTAAGCACTTGGGCTTCAGACCAGTTGTTTTACATTAGGAAGGTTTGTGGCATGCACTGTGGTAGCAGGACAGGTAGCTTTCATCCTTCTAAGTTGGGAACTGCTGATTGAGAGCCCAGTGTCTGTTATTCTTAAAGTGTATTAGTTCTGGTTTAAGCACTTGGGCTTCAGGCCAGTTATTTTACATTAAGAAGGTTTGTGGTCTGCACTCTTGTGGGAGAAGAGGCTGGACTCTGCCCTTCTGAGCTGGGAATTTCTGGTTAAAGGTTTATAGTGCCTGAATATTTGAACTTACTGAAATTGGTACACCTTGTTTGCTGTAGCATACTCTAGATCCAGGCCTGCTGAATTTAGCTTTGTTTATATGCTTGTTGTTTGCTTGTTATTTCTCCGGAACCCTAATTCCACCTAATACGCGGCTTCTCAGCACTTCTGTGGATCACTAGTGATATCTGCATTGCTTACTGTACTTATTTCCTTGTTTCACTTGAAAGAAAGTTACTGTTTGTCGTTTTTGCATTTAAGTTACCTGTAACACATTGCACTTAAGTTACCTGGCACTTGCTCACTAAAGCAATTATATAAGTCAGCACTAAAAATTAAAAGCACTACACCCTCACTCCCCACTGGCCCTGGTTTTCAATTATTAAGGAATTCCCAATATTATTCTAGCATGTCCAAAAGTCAGTTGTCAATCTCCTCTCCAGTCCAGCTGGTGAATCTGGGAATCTTGAGGCAATGTTACAACTGCCTCATGTACACAGACAACCCTCTCCTCCTCCCAACAAATTCCAACACATGTGAGAGATGCAACCATATAGCCAAACTGGAGGCTAAGCTCTCTCAACTCAGTACTGGCATAACCAGTCAGGAGGAGAAGGAAACCACACTCACTACAATTCCAGTCTCACACAGACCTACCACGACAGCAAACCAAACACATAATCACACAAAAACATACTCGGAGGCTCTAAATAAAGATCTGCCGAAGCAGCAGAGACCTCCAAAGCAGACACCCAAGCAGCCGCTACCCCAAAACAAAACACGTGAAACACATATCTCACAAAGCCAGTGTGCCAAACAGTCACAGCCCTTAAGACTAAACAACACACCTGATACACTTGTAATAGGTGACTCTATCGTCAGGCACACTGACGTCCTGCTCACCAGGCTGAACAAGGAGAGGGTCACGGTGAGCAGCCTGTCGGGCGCTAGGATCCGCCACATAACACAAGCACTCAGGTCACTCCAAGGCAAGTACAAATATGACTCAGTCATTGTCCATGCTGGTGTGAATGACTAGAGACGTACCTCCCTGGACTACATGAAAAGAGACATAAAGAAGCTCTCTGAGCATGTAGCCCAGGCCGGTATGACCCTGACCTTGAGTAGCATCTTACCCTCACCAAGAATGATGCCACAATATGAAGACAAGATGATCAATTTCAACAACTGGCTTAAGTACTGGTGTCATTCAAAGGGGATCCAATGCCTGTCAGCTTGGGATGATATGCTCGACAAGCCACGATGCTTCGCTAGGGACGGCTTGCACCTGTCACCCCTGGACTTTCGGATATTGGCAAAGGCTCTTGCTACCCCATAGTGCCTTTCTTAGGCAAGGCTCAAAAGACAAACCCACCTCCATAGGTATCACAAGGGATAAGAAACTAAGAGTAATGCTACTCAACGCCAGAAGTCTAAACCTCAAGATGCACGCACTCAAAACTCTCCTTAGCATGGAGAACATCGATATCTGTGCAGTAACAGAAACCTGGTTCAGGGCTCCTGAGAGCACCCCAGCACTACCATGTTATACCTCATACCATGCTTTTTGGCCCCAAAACTTGGACCGAACCACAAAAGGAGGGGGAGTATCGATATTCATCAAAGATACCCACACCTCCAGGTTGGTGGCAAAGCACGAAGCATCAGAGACTATCCATGTGCAACTAACAGTGGATAAAACTGCCTTCCAGTTTATAGCCTGCTACAGACCACCCTCCCAAACCCAGGAACCCCACTCGGCCTTCCTGAGAACACTGGAAAATATGAAGGTCTCTCCAAACACCATTATATTGGGTGACTTCAACTACCCAAACATAGACTGGGAGCATTACTCTAGCTCCAACACCCTAGCCCAAAGGTTCCTAGAATTTATAAACTCAAATGCTATGGAACAACTTGTTACCACTCCTACAAGAGGTGAAAACATACTGGATCTGATCATCACCAACATGGGGACTCTATGCTCCAGACCAGAAGTGTATCCCTCACTGGTAAGATCAGACCATAAACTAATCTCACTGGATATTCACATCCCGACCCCACCCCCTGCCCAGAAAACCACAGTGAAAAACTTCTCTAAAGCAAATTTCACACTCCTCAAAACTGAGGTGGAATCCTTCAAAGCCGCCGGGCCTGTGGAAAATACGGCCCAGACCGCAGAATCCTTTAAAAACGCATTCTATGAACACCTTCAGGAATGCATGGATCATGCGATCCCAAATAAAACCAAGACCCAATCCTCCAAAGGCAGACGTCCTGTCTGGTGGACCCCAGCCATAAACAAACTATACAATAGAAGGAGGAAGCTACTAAATGATAGAGCAAAACCCCAAAAAGGGAAGGCATCACTGATCAGTATTAGCAAAAAACTACGGGCACACATAAAATTGTCTAAGGCCAGCTTCAAGAGAAAAATTGCACAGGACACTAAGGATAATCACAAGGCTTTCTTTAGTTATGTTAGGAACCTGGGTGGTAATTCCCAGATATGCTCCGAATTAGTCCAAAATGACAAAAAATACACCGAACCCACAGACATTGCCAACATCCTAGTTGACAGGTTCAGCGCAACCCCCCCCCCCCACAAAAGGGCAAATATCTATCCCAGCAGAGTGCTGCCCCCCTGACATCTCAGATGCTCAGGTAAGAGCCGCCCTCTCCAAAGCAATAAACACAGCATCAATGGGACCAGATGGTGTCCCGGGCTGCGTCCTACATGAACTCCAAGAAGAGCTAAACCCAAACATAAAACTACTGTTCAATCTCAGCCTTACTACAGGATATGTGCCCAAAGAGTGGCGTACAGCAACAGTGATCCCTCTCCATAAAGGTGGTGCCTCAACGGATCCTGGAAACTATCGCCCCATAAGCCTGACTAGCTTGGTCTGCAAAGCTATGGAAAGGATCATCATGGACCTCATAAATAAAGATACTGGGGACCTACAAACACTGGATCCTACCCAGTTCGGCTTTGTTAAGGGCAGATCCTGCCTCTTAAACCTGGTTGATTTCTTTGAAACAGTCACCAAGGCCATTGACGAGGGGAAGGTGGTCCACACAGCCTACCTGGACCTCGCAAAAGCCTTCGATACAATACCCCACTCGGGCATTATAGATAAGCTCACCAGCTTAAATATAAACCTCTATGTCACTAGATGGATTGCAAACTGGCTCAAGGACAGAACCCACATGGTTAGAATTGCTGGAGCCATGTCAGACTCCAAACCAGTTACAAGTGGTGTCCCACAAGGCTCAGTCCTGGGACCTCTCTTGTTCCGGTATATTTCTCGGAGGTACAGGCCAACACGGAAGGACTGTGGCTGACCAAGTTCGCAGATGACTGCAAACTGGGTGCCATAATCGACTCTCCAGCCGACACAAGCATCCTACAAAAGGGCCTCATAGAAACAGACAACTGGTGCCAGAGCCATGGCCTCAAGCTAAATGCCAAAAAGTGTATAGTCATCCTCTTTGGCAAAAACAAAGTGCCCACAAATTACCACATAGGTGGTAATCCATTAAGTACAGAAGAAGTAATTAGGGACCTCGGGACCCAAGTTGATAGCAATCTCTCATTTGACAACCACGTGGCCAAAGTGGTTAGAAAAACATTTTATATAGCCCACCTAATCATGAAGGGATTCACATCTAGATCAGGGAGGTCATTGTGCCTCGTTACTCATCCCTCATCAGGCCCGTAATTGAGTACAATAGCCCTTTTGGGATGTACCTTACCAGACACCTGCAGCAACTGGAAAGACCCCAAAAGTACCTCACCAAGAGGATCAAAGGGCTCAAACAGATGCCATATGCTGCCCGGTTAAAGAAACTCCAGCTCTACTCAGTGGCATACCGCCTGTTCAGAGGCGATCTGTGCCTGACGATAAAGCCATGTCCAACCCGGAATTAATGGACATGCTGCACCTCAGAAAATCCAAATCCCATTGAGCTACGGCCGAGAAACTTGAACCTCAGCACTGAAATAAATAGGACATGCTGGAGGGACAGATTCATAACCCAGAGGCTCCCTTCACTCTGGAATAAAATCCCAGTCCAGGTTAGGCAGAGTCCCTCATTGACTCTCTTCAAGAGGAATCTTGATGAGTGGATGGGAGATCGTAGGTTTACCCTGGGTATCACTTCTGTGTCACTGTTAGACAGAGGCACAGTAAACTAACCTCGAAAAAGGGCATAGCAAAATAAATTTAAAATGGGTGGCGAAAGCCAAACACATTTTGGCTAGGCTTATAAATGCCCTAGGGCAGATAGCCTAGTATGAACCTATGAACCTATAAGGGACCTAGTCTCTTTGGAGAGCCAGGGAGCATGGTTTGATTTTACTCTGATCTTCCTTAGAGGGAGCTAAGGAGTTTATATTCATGAAGATGCTATTGAAAGTGCTTACAGCATCGTTTAGGGGAAGTGTTTTAGGATGGACCAATCTATATTGTGGAGAATCGAATTAAATTGGGATGAACTGAAAGTCGATAGTTTTCGACAGTCTTTGATAAGGTGGGGTTTAGGAATATGGGAGTAGTGTCTTAAGATGGTGGTAGGGAGATGATCACTGAGGGAGTCAGGTAAGGTGGTGGGATTGTGGTATTGGTGGGGGAATTGGTAAGGATCCAGTCTATGAAGGAGCTGGAAGTGGAATTTTTATGGAAGCGAGTGAGAGATGTTATAAGTTGGTGGAAGCTGTGTAGGTGGATACTGAGTTGGGGGGAGTCAGTTGTGAGTTTGGACCAATCAATGTTGATATCATCATGGATAAGTGTCTCATATGGTATGTTGTGGGAGAACCAGGATAGGATGTTTTCAAGAATGGGCAGATTGTTACCAGGAGGAAGATAGATAGAGGCAATTGCAAGTTTTTTTTTGTGGGGATTCAGATGGCAGTTAAGGATGATGATTTCAGCTGGGATGAAGTCAGGAATTGGGGAAGGGTATGGTGAGAGGTTAAGAATGTTTGAGTAGAGGATGGCCACTCCACCACCTTTTTTTACAGATCTATCAGATCGGAAGATATTATAACCTAGTGGGAGTATTTCACTAATTGAGAGTTGTGGCTTGAGCCAGGTTTCAGATAGGGAGAGATGGGGTATTGAGAGATATCCATGAGTGCAGCTCAGTGACTTTATTTGCTAGACTCTGAATATTCAATGAGTAAATAGTTAAGTATTTGGATGGAGATGATTGTTGTGACTGAGGTTGGTGACTGTTAGAGGAGTAAGATGGGGGCAGTGTAGAGGTAGTTTTGGGGAGAGAAGAGGGGCCAGGGTTGGGATGGATGTCTCCAGAACAAAGTAGGTTTTTAGTGAGGAGAGAGTGTGTAGTAGATGCTAGATGGAGTTTGTATAGTTTTGACTTAGCTTTGTGGGAAGGTTTAAAAACCTGTATTATGGATAGTTTATATAGACTTGAGGTAGAGGTAATAAAGAGATTAGGGGAGATAGTAAAAGATGAAGTAGTTGGATATATGTTGTATGAGTGAGAAGTTGGTGAACACAGGAGTGGGTCAGAGAGATTGGAGTGGTAAGATAGAGAGAATAAGGAGTAGTGTAGAAGATATTAGAAAATAATACATGTTGGAATAAAATATGGTCAGATAGAATAGGTAGAGAGACAGTGGTATAGAGTAAGTGGTGTTGACAAGATTGACAGATTAGTAAGGTGGTTGTGACAATAGGCAGGAAGTGGAATTGTAGTGGCTAGTGGGACAGGAAGGGGAGGGATAGTTAGGTATAAAGGTAATTGTAATGGGGTGGGTGGGAATGGGGGTAGGGTAGAGCAGCGAAGTGAGCCCAAGCGTAGCGAGGTTGAACGGAGCAGGGCTAGCACCCTGGTCAAGATGAAGTCATAGAAACAATCAGAAAAAGATAGTGAAAAACTAGCTTGAGAGACAAGGATATAAAGTTTCTAAAGGTACAGTCACCAGAAATAAAATAAAAAGAAATAAAATATGAGCAGAAGTAAGCTTACAAAAGGACACTGGCCTCAAGCTACACAAGTAGATTTACTTGAAGCAAACCTAGTGCTGTATGGTTAAGATAAGCTACAATAGAGAGGGGCTTTGGTGGGGGAGAGAGAGAGGTATTACTAGCAGCTAAAAGCAGGGCAAAACATAAAAAAAACATTAATATGTAAGAGTCTGAAGACAGTAACATAGGGCAGGTGCACTAGGAAAGGCAATTATGAGTGAGGCTAGAAATTAATTCAGGGAAGGGTAAAGTGCAGAAAGTACAGTTGTGTACACCTACCATAAATGTAGATGTTTGAGTGTCTTCACTGTTGCAGTCATGACTGTTGGGTTCTCCCCTGCCGGCAGGCAGCCCCAGGTCGGCCAGAATCCCAAAGTCTGGGTCCGGGGTCGGCTGTTTAACCATGCTCCCTGACGTCAGAGCGCCAGGAGTACAAAGCTGACAGCCGACGCCATCTTCTCCAGTTTTTCTTACCCCAGATGTCAGGAGTCCCAAAATGAAAAAAGGTCCCATAACCTTTGCAAATACACCTCAGACGAATGGTGAAAAAAGGAAATACACAAAAGTAAAAACAAGAGGGGACAGGAGGGAGGGAAACCCAGACTGCAACAGTGAAGACACTCGAACATCTACATTTATGGTAGGTGTACACAACTGTACTATGTTCATCGTGTTTCACTGTTGCAGTCATGACTGTAGGGTAGAATCCCAAAGCTGAAAGAAAGCGAGGTGGTCATAAAGAGGAAGGGGCGGCTAAAAGGCCCTGCAAGACTGCAGAGGCAAAGCCTGCCCTAGACTTAGAGTAGAGAGGTAGATTGTAGTGCTTAGAAAAAGTATGCACTGAACTCCAAGTTGCAGCTTCCAAAATGTCCTTGGTAGGAACTCCCATGAGAAAGGCCGCAGAAGTGGCAGCAGCTCTGGTGGAATGAGTCCATATACTCCCTGGGATTTGCTTTCCATGGTGAGAATAACAAAATCTGATTCCATGAGCAATCCATTTAGAAATGGTCTGTTTTGAAATGGCTTTACCTTGGGAACTTGAAGCATAAGAAACAAACAATTGTTCTGATTTTCTGAAGTCCTTGGTTCTGTTCAGGTAAAAACGTAGTTGTCTGTGTACATCCAAGGAATGTAAGATCCTTTCCCCTTTATTTTGAGGAGTGGGGAAAAAGGTTGGCAAGTGGATAGTTTGATTTAAAGCCACTTTGGAAACCACCTTAGGCAAGAAGTTAGGATTAGTCTTCAAAGATACCCTGTCTTGATGAAAAATAATATAAGGTTCCACAGCCATAAGAGCTTGTAACTCTGAAACTCTCCTGACAGAGGTCAGGGCTAACAAGACAGCTGTCTTCCAAGATAAAAACTTGATGGCAGAAGAGGCAGCAGGCTCAAAAGGAGGCAAGGTTAGTTTTTCCAAAACATAGTTGAGATCCCAAGCAAGAATGGGAGGAGATCTAGGAGGTCTTAAGTTCTTAGCTCCTCTGAGAAACTGTCTCATGAGCTGGTGGGAAAAGATGGGAGGGTCTGTATTATAATGAGCAGAAATAGCAGAGGCATGTATCTTAATGGAAGAGAAAGAGAGACCCTTATGTAAGAGATCTGTCAAGTAAAGTAAAATTAAAGTAATATTAGGAAGAATAGGATCAGAATCCTGTGCCTGCATCCAGGAACAAAATCTTTTCCATTTTCCTGCATAAGATTTTCTAGTGCTAGGACGTCTGGCTTCTAAAATGACATCCATAACCTGCTTGGGCAGTAAGGAAGAAATCAAAGGCCCTGGATTAACCAGGCCGCTAGGCTGAGAGTTCTGACATGAGAGTGTAGAACCTGACCCTGATGTTGGGACAGAAGGTTCGGAGACTGAGGTAAAACCCAAGGGGGCTCCAGGCATAGGTTTTTTAGAGTTGGATACCAAAACTGCCGAGGCCAATTTGGAGCCAGCAAGATTATCATCTTGGGCTTGTCCTGTTTTATCTTCAATAAAACCCGTGGAAGAAGAGGAAGAGGCGGAAAGGCATATCCCGAGAGGTTCCTCCAACTGAATGACAGGGCATCCACTTTCCAAGCTTCTCTGTGGAAAGTCCTGGTGCAAAAATTCTGTAGTTGACGATTGAGATGGGATGCAAAGAGGTCTATGTGAGGACATCCCCAGACTGCTGTTATCATCCTGAATATTTTGGTGTCCAGCATCCACTCGTGTAGATCCGAAAGGTTTCTGCTCAGACTGTCTGCCAGGAAGTATATAGAAAAATTCGTCAGGAGTCAGCCGACCGGTACTTGTGAACTGCTATCACCACACGGCAAGAAAGACTGGAGAAGATGGCGTCGGCTGTCAGCTTTGTACTCCTGGCGCTCTGACGTCAGGGAGCATGGTTGAACAGCCGACGCCGGACCTAGACTTTGGGATTCTGGCAGACCTGGGGCTGCCTGCCGGCAGGGGACAACCCTACAGTCATGACTGCAACAGTGAAACATGATGAACATCAGGAGAATATAAACAGAAACAGTATGAGGATAGTGGGTAACCAAAGAGAAAGGATAGGAGCTGCTGGTGTCTGCTTTTTGTGGTGACTAGCAAAAAAAAACACTGCAAATTCTTGTTGTGCTTATAAAGTCTAGCATTAATTAAAAGATTAGCTTATGTAGTAGTTATACTTCAGTGGTATTATTTTAAGCTTAAAATGGTGGCTTCCTGACAGATAGTTAGAGTTGCAGGGTATCTGTTAAGGTCCTCAAACCTGTGTTGCCTGTACTGTGGCCAGGAGAAAACCACAGGGAAAAATCCACTAGGGCTAGAAAAACAGAGAGGAGGGAGATTAGTTATGAGAAAGTAATTCAGGAAAAGAGCAAGAGACAAAAATACCATGGGTAGAGAGAAAAAAATTAATACAGGTAGGCAGAGACAGTATACCTAGCATTAATTTTCATTGTATGAGTGCCTTACATACATAGCTAGCTAAGAACACAGCAGTGTTTACAGCTATGCATAAAGTAATGCAGAACAACAGTAGTTAACAACAGCACAGTGTAGACATACACAAGGCAATAATTCACAAAGCAGGAAAACAGAAATCCAGGATACTGAGGACAACAACAATTGGTACACTTTCAGGCAATTGTTCTTCCTTTTACTTTAGTGCTACACCAAGAAATT
Source organism: Protopterus annectens (assembly GCF_019279795.1). Taxonomy (NCBI): domain Eukaryota; kingdom Metazoa; phylum Chordata; order Ceratodontiformes; family Protopteridae; genus Protopterus; species Protopterus annectens. The sequence goes on along the minus strand of NC_056736.1, from coordinate 637,702,124 downwards.
ACAGTGAAAATACTACAGATACATCTAAATGTGAATGTAAGGTGCTGTTGCTTCTTGCAACAAGAAACTTAGTTGGTAAATATTCACATTTACAGTTTTCTTTCATTAAAAAAAACAAGAAATAAGATTAGTGCAATTAAAACGCTAAGCTACCGTGATCATAATGTGCTGGAGCTCCTTGCAACAGGGAAAATAGACTTTAAATATTCACAAAACTAGAGTCGCGAGAAAAAGTACACCAGACACTGCATATGCAAGCAGTATTCATCTCAATATAATCACAAAATACTATATGACTTAAAGCAGATTTGTTTGTGTCTTTCGGCTTTTCCCGGTTAGGGGTCGCCACAGCGGAACTCCGGTCCGCTACTGATTGGCAGTAGATTTTCACGTGCTGGCTTGCCGGGCCTAACGCAAAACCTTCAATGAAGGAACGCCCATTCACGCATGTCGACACACAGAAGACGCTCTAACTGAGAATCGAACAGGCAACGTCTAACTGTGAGGTGACAACGCTACCCAGCACCACCACCGCAGTATATGACCTAAAGCAGATAAAGCAACAAATGGTGGCAAAACAGATAATAGTTGAATCATCTGCGTACTGGATATTTGTTGATTTATATGACCTAAAGCACATAAAGCAACAAATATCCAATACGCAGATGATTCAACTATTATCTGTTCTGGATGAAAAAAAATCACCTAGCACTCAATGCCTCTAAAACCAAATTAATGGTATTTACTCCCTCTAAAGTCACCTCTTTCAATATAAGCACATTCTCTATCACTAGCCATAACAACACGTCTCTTGAATTGGTATCAGAGGCCAAATTACTAGGGGTTCAAATAGACAGTCAGTTTAAATTCAACTCCCACCTTCAACTAAATATCAAAAAAACCCACCAAAAACTTGGCATGCTCTACCGACAAAATCATTATCCCACGCCCTCCACTAAATTCACTCTCTCTACTACATTTCTTATCCCCTCCCTCCTCTATGGAGCCCCACTCCTAACTAGCCTACAATCTTCCCTTATAACACAACTTACCTCTTGCTATAACAAAACTGCCAAGTTCGCTACCAGCCATAAGTCCTCCACCCACCACTGTACATCTCTCCTCAAACTAAAATGGCTAGAACTATCCAATCATCTCACCTACACTCAACTTACTCTTGCACACAAGCTCATTTTCAACCCCTCCCTCTGTCCCTCCCTTTCCTCTGCCTTTAAAATGTACCTCCCTGATAGACTACTAACATCTAACAACCAAAACCTAATAGAATTGTATAAACCAACTTGTCCCCAGGTAAAAATCTCCTATCCTATGGTCTAGCACGTCTCTGGAACTCCCTACAGCATCCATTCGTACCACCTCTAACCGCTTTTCATTCAAAAAATCTCTTCACTCACATCTAATATCCCAGT